>NC_143566.1:95420909-95723939 GCF_054136105.1 Typopeltis vanoorti
AATTAAACAGCAATGGACCCAAAACAGACCCTTAAGGTACACCACTAGTAACTTTCCTCTTCTGTTATGTTTTTACAACACATGTTCTTCTAATATTAAGAATTAAGATTATACAGATTAATAATAATAATAATTTTTATTTTATTTTTTATTTTTTTTTTTATAGTTTATTATCTCTCAAATAATTACATGAATATACTAATATTTAGGCAACAATGCATCTTTTTCTTGCAAAATGGTTCAGGAAGAATTATAATTACCTTTAATATCATTATCATTTGCAGAATTTTTCATTGACACAAGAGTAAAAAGTGTGTATTATTACTATTAATAATAATCATAGTAATCGTGTTTATTATTAATGACTCACAAGTTAAACAATATTACTTATGTTGCAGTTTACATAATAATAATTTTTTTAAATTTAAATTGTAAATTAAATATATAATTTTAAACTTAAATATATAACTGAAGTATTACTATCACATTTTCTGTTTACTACTAGAATTCATTACAGAGTGTTAAGTGAATAATGTTAGATAAATACTGCTACTGGGATGTAACTCAACTGCACCCTTGAAGCTTTGTAATTAGCTTATCTGAGGGTGATACTGGTTATATATACGTATATTTGTTATTGATTTGGTTGCTGTGTTGGAAGTAGGCAATTTCACCTTGATCCGACCTTTCAGATCTTTGGGAGGTCAAATGAATGATCTGAAAGGTCGGATCAAGGTGAAATTGCCGATATATCCTGTGTTATTGCATCTGTCTTGATGGTTCACGTTCTTTTTTTTTTTATTGTGGGCTTCTTTTTGAACTATTTAGGAGGCTTTTTTCTTCACAGTGGCAGCCTTTCTATGTCTTCTGTGCTTTTAATTTGTATCGGCTTTGAAGTTTGTGACTTCCTTATGAATATCTTGGCATCTCTGGTCCACAAAAATTGGTATTTTTTTTCCATTTTTGCTTTTCTTGTTTGGTACAACAGATTCTGGTTGAATGGTGTTAAATATTCGGATAGGAAGATTGGTGTATTGTCTTGCTGTGCGTTCAAGTCCTTGGCAACTGGTTTTTTCTGCCTGCTGGCTTTTATGAGATTGTCTCTTGTGGACTTGCTCTTAAGACGAATTATGACTGGTGCAGGTCGTGGGAAGCCTTGGTTTTTGCTCTTCCTAGGAATCCGATTTACGGTCTGAATGTCGTTAAGCTGTAGGGGGATATCAATTACATGGCCTAATTTTAAAACCACGTCTCTGAGGTTTTCTGTAGGTGCAGTTTCAGGAAGACCGTTTATGACAAGATCTTTTTTATGTTGTTGCTGATTTAAACGTTCGTATTGTAGTTTTAGAGAATGAAGTTCTTGACAGAGTTCGGATGTCTCTTTCATCAAATTGTGTTGCCTGTCTTTTAGTGCGTTAATGCTCATTTTAATGTCTTTTACCGTTTGCAACACTTCTATAACTGCTAAATTATTATGTTTTACCAAATCTTCATATTCGCTAGATTTTTTTGTTATTTGTTCGTTCTGTTTCTTAAAGAGTTCTTGCACAAGATCTACTAAGCTGGCTTTTATAGTCACTAGACCGTTTTCTATTAGTATACTTAAAGAGTTTAAATTATAGGACTCACCTGCGTTTTTTTGTCTGTTTAGTTCGTCATTTGATTTTGCCTCCGGTATAGTCGGCTGCATCGTAGGTGGCTGCCTTACGTGCGTTTCTTTGTTCCTCATGCAGATTACACACTTCCATTCCTCACGTGTTACATCGGGTTCATATTTATGTTGCCCGGTTGTTTCTGAAAAGCCGGCACATTTAAGTGTAGAATCCTACTGCATTTCGTACAAGTTATATTCCGCGCGGTTAGCCTAGTGGCTTTGCGCTTCGCAACCATATGCCTGGGGAAGGAGTGTCCTAGGTTCGATTCCCGTCCACGACGTGAGGAGCTTAAGGATCTTCCTCAGCCATAGCCAAGTTAGCCGGTCTTGGGCGTGGGCAGCAGGGTTTTTTCCGCCAGTTTATCTGGGGTTTTTCATCCCACAAGCAGGCAAACCGGCCCCGTGAACACACAGGTTACAGTCATAAATACTTACGGCAAGGAAGGCAATGGGAAACCACCTTGCTCATAATCATCTCTCCCTAGAATGGTAGCATTTAGTTACCCTCCCGCGGCCGTATGGCAGATGGGAACCAGAAGATATTATTTCCGTTGGACGATAACTCCTCCAGGCATTTGATACACTTCATGACTCACCTTTCTTCCCTTAGGCAGTGAGGCGTGATTATAAAGTTGGCGACGTCCTTTGTTCTTCACTCGTTGTTGACCACGGTCCTCTCTGTTCCCTTTTCAACACTTCAAAATTTGGTTTCTTCTTAGCCGATCTCGTTGAATTTTATATCACTGTCTTCGGCGTGATAAGTAGGGTTACTTGGGAGCACTTTAAAACTATTATTAAAAAAAATAATAATAATAAATCAACGAGTTAACTGTTAAAACTGTTGGAACAGTCCATATTTTACGACTACATACAAAATTATCCTTAGATTCTTGGGCAGAATCTGAATTTCTCTATCACCAGTCAAATTGTTTGAATTATATCTTGTTTTGGCTGTTTCAATTATGTGAATGGAGTACCATTACTATTACTAATAATAATATAAAGAATTCTGTGAATTGATTCATGCATTTCGTGGTAGTGCTATAAAATTACTAATTTTATTTTAAAGGTATAAAATTTCCAACTTCTGTACGACAGGGAGGAAAAACGTTAATTATACAATATCAATAACCACGTGCATAGGCACTGCGGAACTGCAGCACCCCCAATTTTTCTCGATATATAAATATATTTATTAATTTATTTATATTTGCTTGTAACATTTAATTTTATCATCAACAATCCTATACAATTCTCTTATTTTGTACAAAAAATAATAATAATCCATCTTGTAGCAGGGCGAAGAATGCTAGCAGCACTGTGTTTATCACATTACCATACTGCTACGCGCGCAAGCATATGCACGTCATATTGAGATGCGAACTATTAGCGTAATGCGGCACTGTCCGTCGCGCAGTTCCACTGTTGTTTATATGCAGTTTGCGCCAGAAGTAGAGTGTTCGTTGTGCTTATCGTGTTTACTCCGTCTCTTTAAATATTTGGACATTACAACTAAAGACATAACATTTGTTATAGATTTTATTTTAGAACATTATTGGGGTTATGATAATGGATTTTATTTTAAAGTAATTTTGAATGATACTAAACTGTATAATTTTATCGATAATAAACAATATTTTTTCATGTTAATTTTTTTTTTAAATTTTTACCATAATTTTGATATTTTATCCAAACACGTATTACAATGTACTACAGTATGTATGTATATTTCGAAAGTTGCAGCACCCCCACGATTTCAAGCCACGAGCCGCCACTGTCAATAATAATTAATGTTTTAAGAATAAAATTCAGTAAAGTGACGTTATTTTTAGATAACCTGGTTTAATGAAGGTATATAGGATTAAAATCTCATTGAAAAGAGCTATTTACCGGCGAAGAGGTAAGTATAATTACAGTAGTCAGTCGGGTATGCGACATACATACATAGTTCGCGGGAATAAAATATAAAAGAATTGAAATAAAAAAAATGGAACTATTTGAAAGATTCCTCTCATCTTAATTTCTTTTAGCACTTCAGCGCAGTGGGTTTCAATTACATGAGTGACTTGCTTAATAACTTCCTCATATTGTAACGCCTTGCGAATGTTGCCTCGGGATAATACTTCCCAGTGGAGGGGACATCCTTTTTTGATGCTTGACCAGTTTAGCGCATTGGGGGAAAACACAAAAGAATAATCACGTTTTCAAAAACTAATTTCCAACAAACACATCCTGTTGTCATTTATTAATAAATAATAAAAAGAAAACGAGGGCGCTGCACTAATAGTTAAGTGGTTGCTGAATTTTGTTGTCCACCGTGAAACTACCACCATTCCAAAAAAGACATCGGAAACTGCTTCAAAAAGTTTGATTTCCAAAGCATAGTTTCCCAATTACGCAGTAGTGTAGTTACAGTTTTTGCCACCCGGGGCGATTCCTGGGTTGCCGCCTCTCTCAATACACACCAATAATACTACAAAAAGTCAAAACGACTTTTTTGCTTATCTGTTAGCAAAATCGTCGATGAGTTTGTCGAAGTCTATTTCATCACTCAGTTGCTGTTCTATAGACAGTATAGCAAGATTTCTCAAACGCAAAATGCCCACCCCCCAGCTACGCCACTGCAATTAAGTCTTTTATTTATTTGTTTATATTTAATTTATAGTTGTTTATATTTAATCGTCGTAGTATGTCGCTGTCATCCGTGTTTCTAAGTTTGAAATAGTAGTAGCTTACACTAGCGCTTCCCAAGCTGTGGGCCGCGGACCCCTTGGAGGGCCATAGGTTTTGTTCAGGGGGGGGGGGGAAATAATGAAAACAAATTGACAATATTTTAAGACTAAGTAGATTTTTTTTTATCTTAAAAGAAGCGTATTTAATTTTTATTGTTTATTATTTATTATTTTTTATATTTTGATGGGGAATGTGTATGTAAGATGCTAAAAATGTAATATTTGCATTTGATTTTTGCAATATTCGCTGTGTATGTTTTGTATTGAATATAAATACAATAAATATTATAATAACGTATGTCTATATTACGATTTTTTTTCGAGGGGGCCATGAAATATTTAAATTTTTCCAAAGGGGCGCTGACATCCAGAAGTTTGCCTTACACCATAAGAAGTTTGCAGACGACAAACCAGTAATACCTTTGGTACAAGTTTACTACAGTGTGTTCTGTAAATCCATAGTTAGTGATATGTGTAAGTATATATTTTTAAATATATATTGTGTTAAGGACACAATATATATTTAAAACTAGCGAGTTCAAGCAAGTCTTAGTATGCTGTTGCTACGGTTGTCGAAAAATATTTAATATTTCTTTCAAATCAATATGAGAGGGCGCTCGCGTTTGTTCCTATCAGTTGACAATGCTTCTGATTGATTGTCTGACCACACGCTAAGTCAGCTGAGTTCTATTTTAAACTGGTTCGAAGATTTTTATCTGAGCCTTCCCAACTGCAGAAGACCGTCGCCCTCCAAACGCGGTCAGTGTACAAAAAGGATGTTGAGCGGAAACCGTCGAAGCAGCGATGTTAAAGTGATGCGCTGTGAATTTCGATTGATCATTCAAAACCTCGCAACGTATTATTGAAGGTAATTGGAATGTTCGGTCAGAGTGCAGTTAACATTATGGACAAATTGGACCGTAGGAAAAATTCGTCCTTAGAAGCGCATGAAATATGGGAAGCCTGATCGAAGAATTTGAAATTGGCGCAAAAATACGAACATAATATTGACTATTATTTGCTCCAAGCCGACGACAGTTTTGTTACATTGAAAGGGGTTGGATACTTTGATTTATTGAGGACGTTCAAATGATCCTTTCGTATAAACTAATATAAATTATATATAGTTTGATATAAATTATAAATATACATGGCTCAACAAATACTCTCGCCAGTGGCGAATAGCTGCAGTGGACAAAAAAAAAAAAAAAAAAAAAAAAAAAAAAAAAAAAAACAATATTTTAAGTTATTTTTTTTATTAATTATTTTATTTATTTATTAAATACATTTTAAAGCAAATTTTTGTTTAACTTTAAGAAAGCACAAAAGGATATGCAAGCCATTCCAGGGGAAAAAAAAATTAATGTCATAATTTATTCGATGAATTGCCACTCGGTAAAACTGTCTTTCGTTAACTGCTTGTGGTGAATTTTCATGGAACCGACTAAGTGTATACTTGGGAGAGTGTGTCTGGTTTTCATTTACAATCATTTCCGACTGTAGGTGACTTTGTAGGCATTGTCCACAAAGTATTCCTGGTGGGATTTTTGCAGAGTAGTTCACCACTGCTTTCCCCAATCCCCCAATTTTTTTTATCCGGGCTCGGGACCGGTATATGGCTGGGACGTATTCATGACTGTAATCCATGTGTGTGTGTTCACGGGACGGTTTGTCTGTTTTGGGGGACGAAAAATACGAGTTTCTGGTTGAAACCCCCCCCCCTACCTCTGTATGTGACCAGCTAACTCACGTTTAGTCGAAAGAGACCAGATAAAGGTTCTTCGCGTCACTGACGGGAATCGAACCAAAGGGATTCGTCTATACTGACCAAGTCAGCGCGCGTATATACACACACACACACAGCTCCATATCGAGCGAGATTGCTTCACTTTATATGTGCCTTTTATTATTATTATTATTATTATTATTGTTGTTGTATTTAGCATATTGCATTTGATTGATAATACATGCTAGGAAGTTCCATGGGAATTAATAACTGCTGCTCTGGCATTCTTTAAAAGTAAAAAAAAAAAAAGGGGGAGATTTAGTCGTTTATTGAATGTTATCTAAGTATAAGTATTTATGGCTGTAGATCCGTGTGTGTTCATGGGGCCGGTTTGCCTGCTTGCGGGATGAAAAACGCCAGATAAACTGGCGGAAAAAACCCTACTGTCCGTGCCCAACACCGGCTAACTTGGCTATGACTGAGGAAGATCCTCAAATTCCTCACGTCTTCGACGGGAATCGAACCTGGGACACTCCTTCCCCAGACATATGGTTGCGAAGCGCACAGCCACTATGCTAATCGCGCGGATACCCATGATATTGTAAAATTATTATACAGCCTCTGTCCAAAAAGAAACCGAACTTTTCAAAAATAGAAGAATCTAGTGGTGTCACCTGTTGTATCTTTTTGTTGTCGAAAGCTGCAGCCTTCATTAGTGTTGTGTTAACTGTTTATGACATTTGTTTCATTAGAAGCCGAGTTATAGTGGCAAGAGTGACCGTGTGTTTTTTGATGAACGGTCGGTCGTCACAATATTCATGCCGTACGCGACGAATTCTCGTTATCAATCACTTCAAAATTTCGAGATAAAACTCACCATTGACCGTTTGGCCAGGCGGAACGAATTCTTTGTGGATAATGCCCTTGGAATCGTAGAAACAAATCAGCATTGTCTTTACTTTTGACTTCTCCGAGCGACTTTTTTTCGGATGCCCCTCTTCTGGTGGTCTCCACTAAGAACTCTGGCGCTTTGTTTCGGGCTCAAAACACCACGTTTCGTCACCAGTAACAATCGTTTCAAGGAAGTTAGAGTCTTTACGAGCGGTTTTAATGAGGTCCTTGCAGTGTTCAATTCGATATATTTTTTGGTCGTCGGTCAACTTGTGAGGAACAAATCGCGAATTCAATTTACGAAGGCCCAAACATTCGGTCAAAATGTTGTACACAGTTGATTTTGGAATTCCCAATTCATATTCAATCAATCTCACGGACGATTTCGGGTTTTCTTTGATGAAATCACGCACTTTCTGGATGTTAACTTCGCTCAGTCCAGTTTTTTGGACGCCCTCAAGCGTCTCACGACCACTTTGAAATCGCTTAAACCATTCGTAAACTCGAGTACGTGATAAGCATTCATCACCGTAATGCTTTTTGAAGCATTTGATGCGTTTCCGTAAAACGTTTACAAAGTTTAACACAAAAGTCAATCGCAGCTCTCTGTTTTAAACTCATTTTCCGACCATTCGTCAAAACACACTGTCACTGTTGACACTATAACTCGGCTTCTAATGAAACAAATGTCACAAACAGTTGACATAACACTAATGAAGGTTGCCGCTTTCGATAACAAAAAGATACAACAGGTGTCGCCACTAGTTTCTTCTATTTTCGAAGAGTTCGTTTCTTTTTGGACAGAGGGTGTACATTAGTACTGTGGATGAAGCAACGGTTAGATAAAAAAAAAGATAGACCTACTATGAAGACAACCAAACATAGAACTTATTCAACAACTTAATGCCTCCAATAAGCAAGGTTGTAATCTCACAGGTGGGTGAGGAAATTCATTTACACTAACTGAAAACGTATCTGCGACAAAGCTGTACCAACTCGGTAGCCTTTTGAATAAAGGTGTAGAAAACGTTTCTGTAGTCGGCGACTAGACCCTAACTTACAACTTTTTTTTTTTCTGAACTAACTTCATGAAAGTTATCACATGTCTAAACAAGCACTCATTTCTCTTACGTAAGGATTAAAAACAGAAATGTTATGCATCTCTCACACAAGTCCTTTTTATATTGTTGAGCTATATACTGCACTTTAGGGAAGTTATATATTGGGTAACACATCTGAGCCAGTTTTTCACGATAACTATCTTGTATGCTATGCTACGAAGAGAACATTTGGGTTGCACTGAGTTAGTATCTGCATTTCCTCTTTGTTCCGTGATATTAAAAAATATCAATATCTTCGCCAGTGCCTGTTTCGATAACGAACCTACAATTCATTACCGAAAAATACATGAGGTAGCAAATCAAACGTTAATAACTATTCGTTTATGATTCTTATAACTTTATTTTGTTACAAGGTCATGGCTAAATTTAGAAATTATGGAGTATAATATACTATGTATAATACAACAAGAGATAGATTACTTGGTACAGACTTCACATTCATCGTTATACATCTCCTGTTCATGACATCAAAGTTATTGCTGGACAAAACACCTCGATACTACAGATGTTGAGGTCTATGTGACATTTGCAGAAATGATTGTAAAGAGCTGAATGCAGTTTCCTACAGGTTTTGAATCTGAATGGGCAGGTATGTAAGGGTAACTGTTTGCCCAAGGGGATATTGAAATGTATCTACACTAATGCCCGAAGTATCGGAAATAAATTAGAGGAGGTTTTGGCATTAGTGGACAAAAATTATTGGCATCAGCGAGACCTGGTTGTCAGAATGATGTAGTTACAGGGATAGAATGTAATGGATATTATATTTTCAGAGAAGATAGAGGATATAGGGCAGGAGGAGAGGTATGATCAATGAAAGCCGAAGAACTTCAACCAACAGAAATAGAAATTAAGGAGGATTGTAGATCTAATGGAAATGGTTAAATTGAAGTTGTCTGGTATGAGATAAAGGCCAGTAGGACAAAATATATTGTTGGTTGCTGCTCTAGATCTGGAGATCAAAAAGGGACTGTGGACGACATCCGTCAGCAGATTAGTACAATAAGTGAAAGCCAAGCAATTATAGTTCGGCTTCTTCCAATCTCCATCCTTCCATAGTTGGTGATGGAGATTGGAATGAGGAAATGACACATGGCAAAATGGAAATGGAATTTATACAGATACTAAGGGATAATAACCTGAAACAGCGTGCTATGGAAGGGATCAGGGGGTTGGGTTTGAGAGTGTTGGATCTGGTAATAGCGTCAGAAGCTCTACCTACAACTACAGTAGCAACTCTATCTTCGATCGGGGAAAGAGGTGACCATGTAACCTTGTCCTGGGCGGTTACTCAACATGTAGAAATTTTAGTCAAGCAAGGATTTATGCGGAACTACAAAGTTTGCGAATATGACAACCTTAGGAGCAGCGTCCTGGTACAAGAATTTATATGGAATGAATGTCATTAATGCATGGTAAACGGTCAAGGATTGCTTGAGCATAGTAGTATCAGAATGCATACCCAGGGTCAGGAGGATAAACCGAGTAAGGATTAAGTGGATGACTAGCAACATAAAGCCGGAGCTGCAAAAATAAATAAATAAAAATAAAGCATTGCGGAAGAAATATAAACAACAAGGTGATGAGCAATATAAAGTACACGCAAGAAGGGAAACTAGAATGGTAAGGAAGGCTAAATCGAATTGAGAGAAAATTAGCTAAACAGTCCAAAGTAAATCCAAAAGAGTTTTTTTTTCCCTCTATATAGCAAGTAAGAGAAATAATGAATATGGAATGATAACTTTATTATAGAAGAAATGGCTACACCCTGATACTGCTGGACTTTACAAAGGCACTTGACAGAATACTGCATGGCAAACTATTACATAAGTTGGAGCAAATGAGAATGGCTATGAGGCTGGTAGCATAGATCGGGAACGGGGGCGATAGACAGACATCAGAGGGGATGTATAGTGGTGTGGAATCAAGGGAAGGAATGAGGGTGACTAGTGGAGTGCCACAGGCATCTGTACTAAGACCACTACTCTAATTTGTACATTAATTATATAGATTTGAAACGGGATATTCAGTTGTTTGCCTAAGGACGGCATAGTTGTAAAAGGTGATGTAGATATCTTACAGGATGATATAAATTGGCAGTATAGGCAAAGGACAGTGGTCGTCAATTCACTGTTGTAAAATGTAAGGTATGCACTTCGGGATGGAAAGATTTCGCTTCGAATCATAATGATGGTACTAGTTTACTGGAAATTGATGAGGCTAGGGATGATGGTGGATAGAGATTTAAAATTCAGAGGACATATTGCAAGAGTTGACAAAAGAGTTCAGAGTTCACAAAATTAGCTTATAAATCCCTCTTTATAAGGCTATGCTTCGGCCACATGTTGACTACTGTGCACAGATTTGGTTACCTGTATTTCTTGGGGATCGGAAAATGGTGGAGAGGATCCAAAGACGAGGCAATCTGGTAACAGTTCTGTGGAATGTTTCCAATGAGGATAGATTGCGGGGGGGGGGAGGTTGTCCGAGAGTTGAATTTATGACGAGTTTCAAAGGTAAGGTAGCAAAGAAGTTAGATTATATATTTTATATCACAACTGTCATAAATAATATAATTTATTTATATCAAGTTATATTTATTATTTTTTTTTTATTGGCCTGTGTAGCTCAGTGGAAGTGACATTTACATCCTCTGCGCCAGGTCGCTCGAAGTTAGACTTAGGTTCAAGTCTAGTCGGCGATAGGAGGAACTTTTTCTAAGCCTATCTTCGACCGGTTCCAGAGTTAGTCGATCTCTGGCACAGGCAAGCGGTTTTTTCTCCCGTAAACTCAAGAAAATCTACCGTAGAACACACATTATTTCAGATAGTAACATATCCTGTTAGGGTTAGATACCAAGAGATGGCAGTACTTGTTTGCTGGTCTCTTCATCGGTGACCACTTATAATTAGTGATTAGTTGTGGGCAAGCTATCTCTGATTGGCTACCGGTGGAGACTGAACTGCCATCTCAGTCTCCAAAAAAAGCCAGATAGGGTTAAAAGACCTCGCTACTCCCTATAAGAGAATAAAAGGCGTTAGCTGATTTATCTTTTTATATTTATTTTTTAATGACAAAAATAAAGTGAAAAAGCTTCAGTTTTATTTGTTAAGCATATTGTTCGATAGTTGGTTATTTCAGTGCCGTGCATGCATGGGCTTGTATATGTCATTATCAAAAACGAAATAACAATTTCATCTTTTTAATCCTCCAACAACAAAAATCTAATACAGTAGACTTGACTATCATGCTCGCGACTATCCGGCCTCCGTACTATCCGGAGCCTGGATTTTATCACGGAGAATTATAATAATACAGTAATTCTCCGTGATAAAATGAGGAATACGTACAGTATAATGTTTGTGTATAACTTCTTTATTTGCTTTAGGAATTATATATTTTAGGCCCTTACGTCCACTAAGGAAAGCATCTTGCTTGATATTTACATACTATAGCAGTACCCTATAGGTGTGTAAATATCTAAGTGATAGTACGTTTATTATGGTGTATTTATTACACGTTGCAGTATCCTTGTATTTATTTCTAGTTAAGATTAGAATTACTTTATTCTGAGTCGAAACTAAAGATTTCAGCGTAGTGCGATAGATTCCTCCCCAACTTAATATACCATATTGTATTGTGCTTTGAATCCAGGCAGAATATAATATTTTTAACATATTTAATTTGTTACTTTTAAAAGATCAGCATTCCCTATGATTTGCATTTATTCGGCCGTGTTCGTAGAGAAATTACATCTAGTACTGTATCATCTACAAAAGTATTTATTTTACTGTTTAGTTTAAGATGGCAGAAATCGTTGATATAAATATTAAATAAAATTGATCCTAAGACAAATCCTTGTGGTACACCACAGTCTACTGTTCTGGAGTTGCTATAGCAGTTGTTTATTTTTACGATTTGTGATCTGGCATTTAAGTAATTTTTGAACCAGTATTCCTATGACTCCATTTTTTTTTTTTTTTTTTTTTTTTTTGCGTCGAAAGCTTGCTTTGTGTATATCTAAAATTACTGATAATGTTAGTTATGTTCATCTAGGGAGAATATAAACTGTGTTTGTGAAGTTCAGTAAAGCATGTTCTGTGCTAAACTTTTGCCTGAACCCAAATTGATTCTTTGAAAAGAAGTTGTTTTTGCCCAAAAATTTCATGAGTCTAATTTTTACCAATTTCTCTAATATTTTCGAAAAGACCGGTAGAAGGGAGATCGGTCTGTGATTTTTCAAGTTACCTTTGTTCCCTCCCCCTTTTTTTTTTTTTTTTTTGTAAATCGGTACAACTACAGCCTTCTTAAGATCCGATGGAAACGTGCCTAAATGTACAATAGGGATTCCATAATGTACATTTGGCATTATTCACAATGCTAGTGTTAATACCATGGTATCTGAAGTTTGGGTTCTCGACGTGTTGCAGCGGTTATTGCTGTAAAGATGACCCAACATGTTATTGACTGCGGACAAGTGGTGTCCGGATACTTTTGGCAGGGCAGTGTATGTGATTTATTTATAATAAAATTATTGGTAAAAATATAGGAACAACTAATAAAAAAGAAATCTCTTTCTCTCTTGATTGAGAAATTGGTTGTTGCTATCGATAACTACACTAGTGCTTCATAAATTAAAGAACAAAGAAAAATCACGAAACTCAAAAACTGAATGGTGAATTATTAATGCAGTTCAGTGAAGATCAGTATGATGTGAGATGTGATAGAAGCACCCACACTGTAAATAAGTAATTTAATTTAGACGAACCCTATTGCATCCCTCATATGGAAAAACTCCATGACCCTGTCTCTATAAGTAGTTTACATTCATGGTTCCGCTAGGAAGCACATACAGATTAGTTCCACCCAACGATCTGACTTAGGAGATATAAAAATGAAACGGACACTTATCACCATAAGTGTCCCTTTCGCGATTATTAGAGGGCTAATCAACGTGTCCCCGATTCCAGCGCACGCCTGGAATCGCTGCTTAGAGTAAATCGAACCTCGTCTGTAAACAATACCAACGTCCATTGGTCTTGGGTTCAGCTGATTTGGAGGCTTGACCCATTTCGAACGTTCTCTTCTGTTAATGTGGGGATAGGGGAACGCAAACTACCGCTCACCAAGCATGCAGACCACGCGAAGTCAAATAGTAGCTGATTTGGGGTAGCACTGCTGTTTCGGTGAGCAGACAATAGGGGAGTTATCGCTCACCTGTTACGGTTGTAACCCATGACTTTCCTTCACTGTTCCGGGATGCTGTTTGTAACTGTTAGAATGGGCTCCATAGTCTCTGAATCATGGAACGACTCACATGCAACCATTTGCTACTTCTGCCTGAATTTGGCCGGCCTCTAGTCTTATGATGGCTCACCACCTGAATTCGTCAGTTAAATGTCTTGCGGCCATATCCAAGAGTCTTCTTCTCACTGCAGACACTAAATGGAAAACCACTCCTAAACGCCCCCTTGTATGCCGTGGATCATTTGTATATACCACTGACAACAACACTCATTTGTGATAACCAGACTCGGCATCACTTTTTACGTAACATAATGTACCTGACTTTCAAATATTTTTTACATTTTCTTCCGAAATTATCTCGATTTTTCCTCTTTTTTCCTTAATTTATGGAAACCAGTGTAGTCTCTAGCGCTGAAGTTGAGTTCATTCTACTAGATCACAGTTGATGCTCCTAATCCTGACTAGTATTTACAATATGCATGTATGTGTATGGTCGATTTTGCTGAGTCGCGTCATTAAAAACTCGAGTTTCTTCCAGGAAAAAAAGAACTTCTTTCGTACGTTAATGATCGATTTCATCTATAGTTGGCTGAAAAAAATTACAAAATGATGTTTTTCTAGTTTGTAATTCGAATTAAATCTGTGTAATTCTTGTAATGTGAAACTGACGTCAATAAAGTTACTCGGGATCCTCAGAAGAAGTATGAAAAATATAATAAATCATTAATATTCGTAGATCGGCACACAGAAGGCAAAGATTGTCATATAATAATTGCAATATAGTTTTCTTTTCTTTCTTTTTTTTTTTTTTTGAACTGTTTGCTCAGTCTCCAAAAGTTAGATAGGGTTAAAAGGCCTCGCTTACTCCCTACAGGGAATAAAAGGCGTTAGCTTTTTTATTTCTCTGAATTTGGAATCATCATTTAAAAATAGAATCCCCCCCCCCCCAGAGTGAAACATAACTGAGGTAAGAATTTTATAATTTAATCTGAAACTAGCCAAGTAAATATCTTCGATAGAGTTGGTTCCTCCCCCCCCCCCTCCGCATTCAAATTATTCCTTCTACAACACAGGAAAACTAATAGCTTTTAAGTGTTGATTGGTCTAAGGTTTAATGATTAGGATGAAGGCTAAATCTAGGTAATCAATCACATTGACTCCTAATTAATTACAGCAAAAAAAGAAGAACAGTGCCATTGACTGATGATACGATAATATCATTAGTTTATGACTAAATTTGTTTTCAGCATTTTTTTCCCCTCTGTTTAGATTTAAGTAGTTTTCTTAACCATATAGAAGAGTTACTGAGGGAATGTAGTTAGTAATGGGTATTTTTAGATGATTCACTTCCTTCACTTGTAATGGGCTTGCGTAGGAAGAAAATCTTGATGCAAATACACTGTTTTACAGTCTTTTTTTTTTTAATTTTTTTAAATAAATTTCGTTAAGTCGTAAATCTCCATTGATTTCAAAACAACGTTTACTTTCTTAGTGCGTAACCCTGCTACAACTGGACAATATTCGAATTTGCTCATGCTGCATGACGCAACTCGATATCCTTTAAAAAAAAAAAAAAATCCTATCACCAGGCAGATCTGTTTCGCCACAGCAACATTTCTCTTTCATAAACAGCAGGAACTCCGAGACACACACTGTAGTAAACGAGATAAAACTAGATTTTAGACAAAAGTAGCCTGACTAGTTGATGTTACGGAGAATTTAATGGAAGATCCCTGAAAAAACAGGTCAAGTTTATCTATATCCCCTCGTAAACAGCGCTAAATACCGATTGTTGCAGCTCCGTTGGTATCACAGACATTCCACAGTTATGCGATCAGTTTAGGGAATTTCGCAGTACCTGAAGAACAAGCTAGTGTATGCAGTTTATAAAACACTAGTACTCTATTGCGTGGATTTCGGTCATCAGATGGTTGAGTAAACGTGTAGTATTAAAATAGTTTTTTAAATCAAATTAAAAAAGCTAAACTATTTTAGTAAAGGAGCAACCCCTCTATATAATTAGGTTAAAGGTGATGTAATTACGAGATTTATTTAATAGTTTTTTTTTTAATTTGACATGCCTGTATGCATTTTGTCCGCGCGTTTAGCCTAGTGGGTATGCGTTTCGCAACCATATGCCTAGGGAAGGAGTGTCCTAGGTTCGATTCCCATCGAATAATATAATAGTTAAAATACGGTATAATAGTTAAAAGTGCTGAATGCAGAAACACATATCAGATAGCCAAAAGCGTGGGTAAATCAATAATAAAAAAATGAATTACATCAACTATGAATTTTAAAAGAACTAAAGAATTAAAGAAATAAATCCGTTATATACATGGGAAGCTAGCGTTCTAATTTACTTTTGCTTTTAAATTTAATTTAAATAAATTTGGAGCATCAAGAAATTCAGATAATTTTTCAAGTTTTTTTTTTTTCCTATTTACGACCTGAAAAATCGACTTTCAGTACAAAACAAAGCCATCTATGCATATTGCTGAACCACAAACTAATGACACTGAAATATGCTTTGATAATGGCAAGCCTCGTACGAGTTTTATCATGGACTTTCCGAAAACTTGACCACCATCAAAACCGGCCAAAAAAAAAAAGCCGCTTTACATATGCCAGCAAAAAATCCTCAGTAATGCACTTATTGAAATATAAATACCTTTCTGTGATTCCATGGTAGGCTACGTATTTTTATATTCAGTTTAAAAAGCAGATATACAAATTATCCAGGAACACTCAACCTCTTAAATCTTAACTTTAGTGAGATTTAGTGGAATTCTTTTTTTTCAGGTGGAATCCCATGCAGGACGCGAACAACCTTTATCGTGTTCTTTGATTAATTAATGAAAATAACTAATACTTTTGAAGCTCCATTATGGGATCGAATGAAACTCTCATTGAGAATTGGGGTCAGAACAATAAAGGTCATCGCAGACATGTAACACCTCACCTTCTTTTAGGGACGATGACCCAAGTAACGATTTGTGTGCTTGAGCACGTATTTATTACTCATAAGTGGATAAATAAGACCCCACGTGCTCTCCATCAGCTATTATGACCGATTTTATCGGAATCATAATTCTTTCCACACCATAAAAATACTAATTTCATGGATGAGATGATTCGCATTGTGTATGCGACTTACTTATCCCAATCCCCAGCATTTCTTATAGTTATTATAGTTCAATGATATTTTACATACTTTAAATGATAAGCTATTAAAATAAACAACTGAGTTGGAAATGTACTCTGTGTTGCAAAAGTGTCATTTCATAAATGGACGGAGATTATTAGCCCATCCTTCCAACAAAATTACAGTTTCTGTACCGAAGATGTACGTCGTCTCACCCCAAAACGGATGTTCTAACTCTTTCGAAGGTGATTTGCAGGGTTTACATTGGGAATAATCTGCGCGAGCCAATCTTCTTTGCACCCCAGTTTCCTCAAACGATGCGACCTTATGATAGAGTGTATTTTCATGTTGATGCTCTAGGTCATTGCCAAGGCGTAGGCAACACAGAATGGTCGAAAATTTCAAAACAACGTACGATGTCCATTTTTCCAGAACAAGAGATAGTAGTCCAAACCAGGAACAGTTGCATTCTCATACCTATAACACCATCCGTAATACATGGGATAATACATTCTGTCAGTAGCGCACTTAGGATTTAATATTTGGGGGGGGGAGCCGAGTTGAGTAGATGATTTCAGAATACACACTACGCATCGCATACCTATGACTGAGCAATGATCGCTCATTGTGTCGTGTCTTCCATTTCTCTACAACTTACAAGTCCACTTCATCTGAAGAGCAAGTGCCATGATTAGTTTCTGCCTATACCACAGCAGTTCGATGAATCTTTGTCCAATCATTGAGAGCTCAGAATGATAGAAATTGGACATACCCGAGAATTATTTGAGATGATGATTCACTCATACTCACTCATCCTTCCATAAACGGACTCTGTGCAGTTAAGTATATGATGCTCTGGCATAAACCTTCGTACATGCGGATGCTCTGAGCACTTGGTTGAAATAATCCAGTGATGCACAATAGGAGGAACATACCACTCTTTGCATCATTTGGATGTCTGCATGATTGTTTCTTGGATTCATTTCACTAGAATTTCAATTTATTAAAAAATACATCAGCCAATAGATATAGATATTCTAATTATAATGCAATCGCGCAAACTTATAAACTTTAGTGTACATCCCTTGCCTTTATACTTTACTGAACTGTGTGATTTTAATTGGTAAGTAGTATACGTCTGTTTAAACATGTGATAGACGCGTATCAATCTACATTAGTGCCTTCGATTCGCACTGTACATCATCTACAGGTACTGTGGAGTTATCCGAGAGCCCTTAACAAGTACACACACACACACACACACACACACACACACACACACACACACACACACACACACACACACACACACGCGCGCGCGCGAAAGAGCTAAGAAATGAAATTTCACATTAAAAGTTCAAAGTATAATTCATCTTCTTGTTATATTACAAAACTGACTTGCTCTATTTAAAATACAGCACGTCTGTAGTTTATCCGAAACACAAGCCAGGTGGCTCTTCTAAGAAATGTATGAGGCTTTGGTCTTAATATTTTAGTAATCCGATTGTGACATTCAAACAAAGATCAGTCGAGATGTTCCCAGTGCATTATCGGATAAGAATTGTTCACTCATGCAGAGCAGTTGGAAGCTCATTATAGACGGTCAATGGCTCAAACACTTCAGCAGCACCACACGTTCCTGATTATAGAAACAATCCTGAGTGGTTCTACAATAAGCAATATACAAATCTTATCGAAATACAAACTATAAATACTCTTAGATGAATAAATTAGCTATCTATATTTTATATTTACACGGAAGGACGAGAATAATGAACCCACCAAAGAGGAAGTGAATTTGTTGTTCTAGGATAAGCTTGATAAATTCCAGAGGTGAATTATACTTATCGGCTTCGTTGCTCTTGCTAGGGATCATCAGATATTTGAAGGCCTAGCGCTTTGCCATTTAATAACCTTCGTGTTCCTTCTACTATAGCCGCAATGCATCGCTAGTTCCTGCGAACTTTGAGCTATTTATAAAATGAAACTATAGAAACCATTAACCACACTTAGATATTGTTTTCCCCTTTCCAGCAATGAAGGATTCCTACGACCATATGTAAATAATGCTCCATACGTAACCCCCACCGTTACCCCCACCTTTTTATTTTTTATTTTTGGTTCCTCATTCTTGACAGATTACTCTGCTTTCGATTTTTTTTTTTTTTTTTTTTTTTTTTTTTTTTTTTTTTGATTAGTTAATTTACAGAGCTGGTAATGACTTCGAGAAAAGTAAATGCAAAATTACTTAAAACTTCGTTAACTTTGGGTAGATACATTGAAGCGTGATTTTTTTTTTATTTTTTTATTCCAAGATATTTTAAGGTAGACAATATTTTATGTTAATATTTTATTATATTATTATTATTATTTGGAAAGAAAAGTATATTAAGTTTTCAAAATGACTATTCTTGAATGATGAAGTCTTTTCACACGCTTTATTTCATTATTTCATTCTTAGTTCTGCCCAGGATATTAAAACCAATTTTTTAATTAACTGCTCAAAGGTTTAATATCCCCTCTCGATCATAGAAATAGGGGAACGTAACCCTATACCTCTACGGCAAATAATATCAAGTGGTGTGAGTCAATAAAAAAAAAAATCGGAAGGGGACGGAGTGAAGATACTTAATACGGAGTGAATATAATTAATAAATATATTTATTAATTTATTTATATTTGCTTGTGATATTTAATTTTATCATCAACAATCCTATACAATTCTCTTTTATTGTATAAAAAATAATAAAAATCCATCTTGTAGCACTTAGGTGGGCGAGGGACGCTAGCAGCACTGGGTTTACCACAGTGTCACATTGCTACGCGCGCAAGCATATGCACGTCATAGTGAGATGGGGGCTATTAGCGTTTGCGGCACTGTCCGTCGCGCAGTTCCACTGTTGTTTATATGCAGTTTGCGCCAGTAGTAGAGTGTTCGTAGTGCTTATCGTGTTTACTCCGTCTCTTTAAATATTTGGACATTACAATTAAAGGATTTAATTGTAATGTCCAAAAATTGTAAATCCATTCCTTTAATTACAATTAAAGGAATGGATTTTATTTTTAATTAATTTTAAATTATACTAAACTTTATATTTTTTTCGATAATAAACAATATTTTTTCATGAAATAAAACAAGAAGAATATATTTTATTTTTAAGTAATTTTAAATTATACCAAACTGTATAATTTTATCGATAATAAATATTTTTTCATGTTTAATTTTTTTTAACATTTTTACCATAATTTTGATATTTTATCCAAACACGTCTACATACACTGTACTTACAGTGTGTATGTATATTTCGAAAGTTGCAGCACCCCCAAGATTTCAATCCACGAGCTACCACTGCATATAAACTACTGATGTTTGGTTCTATAGTGTAAATATATGTAGATATAAAAAATATGAGTCTAAATATATGTAAATATGGATGTTAACGTAGGAATACATACATATACACGTAAAAATATAAACGTAAATCTGAATATTGTTTCAAAAATATAAATACCTGGTTTAGCCCTAAATACTTTTAAAACTTGAACAGTGCATAAACCTTTAATCTATCAGTAAATTATTTACAGCTTTCAGCACATACAAACACATGTATAACGTGCATATAGCAGCACTTAATGTTCAAAATGTCCCCCTTTTGCTGTCAAACACGCCCGAAGTCTTGAGGCCACATACCGATGGCGCCATGCATCAATATATGGCCATTTCCGTTAACATCCAATTTGAATTTTTCTCCTTCAGATCTTCCTCTACATTATCTTTCCACCTCTTCTTTGGTTTTCCTCTTCTTCTTCTTCTTCCTCCTTCTATTTCCATCATCACGATACTTCGTCCATCATATTTTTCATTTCACCTCCTTACATGTCCATACCAATGCTTCTTGTATTTGGTTTGTAATTGCAGTCATCTTTGGTGTGTTCATTCCTCACATGATCTTTCCGTGTTACTCCACACAGCCATCAAGGCATCCTCATTTCTGTAGCACTAATCTTGCTTTCATTGACTTCTTCATAGACTGAGTGTCTCCGATCCATATAACATTGTAGTTCTCACTACAGTTCTGTATATTTTTATTTTCAATTTCACTGGAAGGTTTCTATCACACAAAATTCCTAACATCTCTTTCCAATTCTTCCATCCTGCCCGAATTCTGTTATCGACTTCCCTCTCCACTTCACCTTTACTATTCACTACCGAACCCAAATATTTGAATTTATCTACTTTCTTGATAACCTCTCCATTCAGCACTACATCTTCTCCAGTGTCAACATTTTGACCACACACCAGATATTCAGTTTTTCTTCTACCAACTCTCCGTCCTCTTTCTTCTAATACTCTGTTCCATCTCAGCTTTTGTTCCACTTCCTCTCTTGTTTCCGTACACAGTACAATATCGTCTGCACCAAGTGCTCTCTCTGACTTGCTCTGTCAAAGTATCTCTTGCTACATTAAAAGGAAAAGGACCGAGTGCAGATCCCTGATGTAAACTCTCTGTTATTCCCAAACAGCTCCTAAGTGTTTCTTGCATATTTCTGTACATTTCCTTATCAGTTTAACATATTTTTCTGGTACTTCCTTTTCTCTTAAATGCCTAGAAAATATTATCTCTTTTCTACGTGCTATGTCATATTTCTTCTCTGGTTCTATAAAAACGACATGTAGTGACCTTTTGTCCTTCCATGTATTTTTCGATCATCTACCTCAGAATAAATACCGCATCCATAGTTCCTGTTTGAGACAAAACCAAATTGTTCTTTTCCAATATTAACTTCTCTCAACCTTTCATCTATGTTTTTTTTTTCAAATAACTTCATCGTATGAGACATAAGTTTAATTCCTCTATAATTACCACAGCCTTCTACATCTCCCTTTCTCTTATATATAGGGATCACCACTTTTTTCCTCTCTCTCTCTCTCTCTCTCTCTCTAAACACGCGAATGTTGGCTGCGTACAGCGCCTCTAACGGAATCTGGCTCGCGCAATTCTGTGGGCAGTGCGTCAGTTGTAACAGTATTTATGGCAAGACTGGGTATAAATGTTAATCAATTATTTAGAAGCTTCATGTATAATATGCATTGTATGCGATGGAGAATGTAAGAAATCAGTTGCCTCTTGGCTGGGTTACTACTGAGAGGAAAATACAAAATACGCACACAAACGACTCGAAAATCCAGTCGCCTGTGGCGAGTAGATTTTTCCTGCCTGCGAATATTTAAATAGATAAATGGATTTATTGGAAATTAATGGTTATTGGCGAAGTGACAAACTCGCTTTTTAAGATCTTCATGACATCGATTTTCATGACATCCATATCATTCTATGAGGAGTAAAGGATTTAAGCTCCGAGTGTGATGAGGGGAGTCTCGTATTTTCTCGCAAAACTGTCATAAAACACACATGCTCAAACATATGACAGTTTTGCGAGAAAATACGAAACTCTCCTCATCACACTCGGAACTTAAAAATCCTTTCCTCCTCATAGAATGTATGTGGCGACGCATCTCGCAGAAGAGATGGTAGGTCATTCTTCATTTCAACATGAGAAAGGATTGGGAATGTATGAAATTCTTATCTTTCTTTATGTGTGTGTGTGTGTGTGTGTGTGTGTACGTATTGGAAGAGTATCTTTATTTACCTCAACATTACGGCATCTTTTTTAAACTTGTTTTTATCCACCATGAGCAACATTTTCCCACCTGTTTTGCATTTTATTCTTTTCTGTAAGCTTTCAACGTGTATAAAATGATAATGATATGATGAGCCGTATACAACGATGTCTTCAGTTGCCGTGAAATGATTCACAGCTGTTTGTAATACGCTTATTTTTATCTGCCAATATGGCTCAGATATGGAGATTTTGAAAATAAGGTAATAAAACATGTGAAAACGAACCTTTCGGGTGAAGGCAATAAAATAGGGAAGAGAGTATTTGCATTTTTTTGCTTTCTCATTCGATCACTAGATGGCATCATGTAAACTTAATATGACCACATGATCAGTTGCAAGACAACAGCACGATTTGAAACAAGGTCATATCAAGCCATTCGCAGCGTAATCTATTTTCTAAGTTCAGGATACCGCACTGGTAAGAAGTCCATTGCTAGTTGGTAGAACTGTATGGAGTAAAACAGATGTGAATTGCTGAAGTTTGTCTGTAACGTTTTCATTCAATGAAAAATCCACTAGTGGTCCGTCATTTAGAAATTCTTGATCTGCGATACTGCCTCGTCCTGGATGGCCAAATGGTAAGCACAGGAATGAATGTTTGAGGTGGTCTTTAGGTGGGAGGTGTTTTATCGAGCAATATGAGCCCACCGCATCGTTTATTGGAGACTCGAAGTGGTTTTTTTTTAAAGAGATTTGTATTTAGGTCTCGAGTTTTTTTTTTTAATCATTGTTTAATATTTTATTCCATAATATTCAGCATGTTTGGTCTCATGGTTTACTTGGAAAAATATCAGCAATGCATGAAATCTTTGAAAAAGTGCTTAAATGAGGTATCTGAATGTATCCCTAGTATTCGAAGAATAAATGGGTTGGGAGTGTGCAACCTTATTAAGCAAGAGATTCACAAGAAGAAGATGATGTGGAAAGAATATCGTGAGAATAAAAGTGAGAGGAGTTATGAAATATATAAAGCCGAGGCCAGAAAAGTAACGAGTATTGTGAGAAAAGATAAACAGGAGTATGAAATGAAATTGGCTCTGCAAGAGAAAGGCAATCCAAAAGAATTTTATCAATCTGCCACAAGCAACAGAAAGAATGAACGCGAAAGAATAACTTTATGAAAGTACTCTAGTGTCGGAAGCTAATGAGATTGTTCAATTGAGTGCTCACTTTGCTACATCAACTAGGTGTAGGTAACATGGTGCACAGTGCTCTGCTACATTGGATAAAGATATACTGGCGGCCCTCGACCTTAATGATTTCTTTTCTAAAAATCAATGTTTCTAACATCCTGCGGGGATTAAAACAGAAAAAATTCATATTTCTAAATGTTTTATGACAGCTTTAAACAAAAGTTAAAACTTATTATTTCAATTCTTTGTACCATATTTCTATCATCAAATGTTGGCACCACTGAATGGAAGTTACTTGTCACGCAGCCATTTTAAGCCACGTGATACGATGTCAATAAGTTCCGGGTTACCGTTGTAATATGATAGTGTGTTAATAAAAAGTTACCTGAATAACTTATATTTTTTTGCCCATAGCGATATCTGAATTTAAAGTTAAAAAAAGAAAAGTAGATCAAGAAGGCAGAACGCTTCAAGAAAAATTGGAGTAGGCATATTTCTTTGCGGAAGTAAAAAATCTTCCAACATGTTTGATACGTAGACAAAGTGTCGCCGTAGTGAAAGAATATAACCTGAAACGCCATTATGAAACAAACTATGTGATAAATATATAGAAAAGTGCGTGATGACAAACTTAAATATTTAAAAAATGAATTGACTGGTCACAATTAGTAAGCTTGACTACAGATGGGGCTCCTGCTACGGTTGGTGTTAAAGTCGGACGTGTTACAAAACTTCAAATGAAAAAGGAAATGTGCAAGAACAAACTTAAATCGTTTCGTTGCCTAATACACTAGGAGTCGCTTTGTGCTAAAAAACTAAAGATGGAATACGTCATGAGTGTAGTAATTAAAACAGTAAACTGGATACGCTCTCACGCCTTGAATTCGCAATGAAAATGTTGACGAAGAATTACAAATAGAAGTAATTGACCTCCAGTGCAATACCGAACTAAAAAATAAATATAACGAAGTTGCCATACCAAATTTTTATAAATACCTCGGCAGTAAATATCCCAAATATAAAATTGATTGTGCAAAAATGTTGTCAATATTTGGAAGCACCTATATAGGTCAGCAATTATTTTCAACTATGAAAGTTAATAAGTCAAAGTTCCGCTGACGGATAAAAGATTCTAGATTAAATGCAATATTTCATATTGCAACACGAAACGAAAAAGCAGATATTGACATGTTAGTACAGAAAAGATATTAGGTTTCAGGATCAAAATCAAATTAAAAACAAGGACTCGTAGATAAAAATATTTATTTTCGTAAGTCAAAATTATGTATTTAAATAATTTTCTTAAAGTATGAATAAAATGTAATTGAACTTATATTTTCCAAACTTGTTATATTTTTAAAATTTAAAAATAAAAATGGTTATAAATTGAAAATTTAAATGGTGGTGTAACTGTTTACGTAAGTCGTAAAGTCGGCAACAAAAGGGCCTTTGTTGAACCTTTCTTTTTTTTTTTTAGTTTTATGTTTTGGTTCACAGAATAATATTGAATACGGCCCGCGTCAGATATACATCTTACTGACTGGCCCTTTGCTGCGTTTGAGTTTGAGACACCTGATTTAGAGGTTCATGAAAACCACGTTCAATAGCCGTTACATAACCTGGATAAGAATTTGTCAATAGAGCAGATGGAATATCAGCACGTTTGCTAAAGGAATGTTCAGCCAAACTGGCTAGACCTTTCACATGTTTGTATAACTTGAGTCAGCTCAGAAATCGTACCACAGGAATGTATGATTGTTCCATTGTACAAGGGTGGTGCGTGGTGCAAAAACTGATGTGTGTAATTACCGACCTATCAACATGAGTTTACTAATGGAAGGTCATGTTTCAGCAAATTCCTCATATTTTATAACAATGTTATGGCCAAGTTAGATAAGGGGAATGGATACACTATGATAAGGTTGGATTTTGCTAATGCATTTAATAGGATACCACACTAAAGGCTGTTGCATAAACTGGAAAAGATGGGATTGGAATATAAACTCTTAATTTGCATCAGGGGATAGTTGACAGACAAATATCAGAAAGTGGGAATCTGCCAGATTTAAGGTGACCCGTAGTGTACCTCAAAGTTCAGTCCTTAGGCCATTGTTGTTCAATCTATACATTAATAATATTAGGGTCTAACAGGAAATGTGCAATTGTTTGCCGATGATGCGAAGATAGCCAAGGATATCTAGATAGATATAAAGACTGATATCCAGCACTTACAAAATGATTTGAATAGGCTGGAAATTGGGGCAAAAGAAAATGGCTATGTTTAATGTTAGCAAGTGTAGAGTTATGCACTTTGGCGTGATGAGATTTCCAGCAGCATATTATATTAGCGGGGTTATGCTACAAGAAACTGAAGAGGCAAGGCATCTTGGCATATTGGTGGATAGGAATTTGAAAGTCACATAGCAAACGTTTCAAATACAACTCAGAGGTTACTTGCTATGTTAAAGCGAATCTTGACATGTAAGGATAAGGAAGTCATTTTTTCGACCCACCTGGATTATTGTGCGCAGATTTGGTTACGTGGATTCCGAGGGGATAAAGAAGCAGTGGAAAGGATGCAAAGAAGAGTTACAAAGATTATATCCGGATTATGAAATTTAGATATGAGGATAGATTGCAGGCGGATTAGAAAGGAAGCGGTCTATAAAGTTTTGAATGGGTGTTATACGATATCGGATGAAAATTTTCGTTATATGGAAGATGGGGAGAGAGGAGCATCCATGGAAATGAAGTTTGTTTGAAGTCAAGAAAGGGGTAAGAGCTAGGTTTTTACTCTCAGAGAGCAGACAGGGAGTGGAATAGATTACCGTTTGGGGCAATGAGTGCATCATCATCATCAGCCATTGTCAATCAGCCAAGGTTACTCCAAGACTGTCTGTCCATAGCTTTCCTTTCGGATGTCACTCCTGCAAATCTGATATCATCAATCCACCGTGATTTAGGTCGGCATCGTGGTCGTTTTTCCTCTCGTGGAATCCAATCCGTTAATTCTTTTGTCCATCGTTGATCTTGCCATCAAGCAATATGTCCAGAACATTGCCATTTCAGATGTTTACTCTTTCTATGACGTCAGTGACTTTGATTTGGTTTCTTATCCACATTTTCCTTTTGTTATCCAGTCATGATACCAATCATATTTCTTTCCATACTACTCGTAAATTGTGTTGTTCATAATTTTTGAATTTCCTTCGCCTTTGGAGTCTATGTTTCACATCCATATGTCAATACAGGAAGAATACATTGGTTAAAATATTTTCTCTTCAGGCATAATGGTAGTTGGCTTTTGGATATTGAATGTAATTTTCCAAATGCTTTCCACCCAAGCATCGTGAGTCTTTTTTAATTTCATCCATGATATTTTGTTACATTGATATCTGTTGTCCTAAGTGCATGTAACGATCTACTTGTTTAATTTCATCATTATTGATTTTTATTATTTCTGGTTGGACATAGTTATTGAACATAACTTGGATCTTCTTTAGGTTTATCCTCAGGCCCGCTGTTTTGCTAGCAATTTGAAGGTTCATGGATACGGGTCTGTAATTCATGCGCAGTTGAAATAAAGATAACTATGTCATCCGAAAAGTGTAAATGACTTAAGTAGCTTCCATTTATCTTCAGATCTTTCCCTTCCCAATCAAGGTTTGAATATTTCTTCTAGGCATGCTGTAAATAATTCTGGAGATATTGTGTCACCCTGTCTTATCCCTCTCTCCAAAGTAAAGATGTTTCGATTGAAACGAATTGCTGCTGTGGGATTAGTGTACGCTAATCTGATGGTCCTGAGATAGTGATGGTAAATGCATATATTATTATTATTACAGTATCATTACATTACATTACATTTCATCTCATTCATTTAATTTTTTCCCCAAAATGATAAAACAATGGCATCCTATGTATAACCCAAGAGTACACGTTTCAAAAAACTCAGACTCGTAATGGTTGATTGCGCTGCAGATACCTTTCGAAGAGAACACTTTTTTTTGTCTCAAGTAGATTTGTATTTTGTGAAATCAAAAAGAAAACTATTTTAAAGGAAAGAGAACATATGAAAGAGGGCTTAAGATAACAAAAAATTATTAATAATAAATAACAAAAATGGCTTGTGATGCTAGACATCCTGAAGCTTGTAGAAGTTTTACCGTGCGCGTTAACTTCCCGAAATAGACCGTGGAACAGGTGATGCTCACTTTGTATTAGCTATTACACTTGGGGAAAAAAAAATAAAACAAAATAAATAAATAAATAAAGATGGATTTTTATGAATTGCCCACCAGGAAAGGAAATATAAAACAATTATACGCAAGGTCACATCTGGGATTTGTGAGGAAAAACTTATATTCCCCCCATCCCCCCGAAGAAGTGCATCCAGAAAAAGTATTCTTTTTGAACGGTATCGACTGCGCAATCATCCATTGCAAGGCACTGTTTTTTGAAATGTGTACGTGTAAGCATTGATGTCGGGCAACAAAGTTTATGTAAAAAATGTTCTCTGCAGTTCGAAATGCCATTATAGTTTATCATGTGCAAATAAATACAATGCTGCCGCTTTTCACGCTCTTTACACTAACATACCATCTTCCTCATTTGAATTCATCACGCTTATAATTCATGTATCGGAAAATCAGCAATCAGATTCTTTATTTCTCGAAATATGTCGATGTTCATTGAGAATGAGATTCAGACTCCACATCCCACAAGGGAACACAGAAGCTAGGAAATGCCTATGGGTTCTCCTTTCTGTGCTGCAGACTTAATAATGCCTGCATTGCTATGTCGAATTCACGATAGCATCAATTTATAATATGGAGGCATGAGAGTGGCTGTTGATGGAGTAGAACTTGAAGCGAGGATGTGGTATTGTTGGGTGTGGGTTCTCGGGGTCTTTTTTGTGAAAGGAGTCATTAGATACGTGCAAATTATCGGGTTTTGGGAGGTTGTGGGAATAAAAAATTATCATTCGAAATCAGTTTGTTAATTGTCATTACAATACTCCAAGAAGTGCGTTCGAAAAACGTCCACATACTTATTAGTCCTGGTTAAGCAATTCGCATTCTCCTGACTGATCAGTTTTTCATTGCAACTTGTTCGTAATCCTATCAAATTGTGTTGGAATACCTCATATGATGAGGTATTCTTTATTTTTTTCTTTCCTTTTACTTTATTTCTTTTTACTGGTTAAACACGTGTAGAAATAATATTGAGCAATAAATCCGCTGTGGTCTAATGTATTTAAAACAATATGTTTACGATGATACAAGTACAAATATACGCTGACGTGGTTTAGTTTTAATTTCAACAGGATAGATTTTCACGCAGAATACGGCGTATGAGGAATGTGGCTACTGTCGTCAGTTCTACCTTAATTCGAATTATAATACAAGGAACGCTCCATATGGTTTTATTCCTGTTTTCATGCTGACATTGCAGAATTGAATTCGCCGTTAATGTCACATTGGTTTTCTTTAAAACAAACAAATTAATTCATATTTTTCCTTAATCATTAACCAGATAATTCGATAAAACAAAGCAAGATGGGCATGTATTATTTTCAAACTGAAATTTTTTTGAAAACAAAAAATTATTTCCTTAGCATTAGGTTAAAAAAGCATTCTTCACTTTGGGCCAACATGTCTTTCATTACAAAGATATTTGCTATTTTTAAATTATTCAATGAAAGTGAATATATGATATTTACAATTTTGTAAATATCATATATGATCTATTGATTTACAATCGTAATTTGAATATCTCCATCTTCTTCTTCTTCGCCTGTTTCTTTTTTTCACGATATAGGCTAAAAACATTTTTTTTTTATATCCTAAGGACTATATTTACATGCCCTTTCTACGTCTTGTTATATGTGTCTTTTCCCCTTCGGTATACACTTTGTTATATCATAGAGTATTATTGATACTGCCATGACTTAATATAATTTGAAATGTATGTGTGTGTGTGTGTGTGTGTGTGTGTGTGTGTGTGTGTGTGTGTGTGTGTGTGTTCAGAACAGCTTTGCAATAGAGAAGTACCTATTACAAAATGGAAAAGCAAACAGTGTGAGATATCCACTGAAGTTACATGTCAGAAAGGGATCATATTAGTCATCAGTTACTCAAAGTGGACGCTTCTGAATGAGTGACAAATTTTAGTAAGAATGTTTTTGATGTGCTGTCCCAAATGTGAAAACAGTTTATTAAGATTGGTAAGAATCGGGTTATCAAGCCAGTCAGGTGAGAAGTAATGGTGCAAGCAAAAATACAAAGTTTTTCTGTGACCATAGTGTGATGTGTTTGTGCTCAATTGGGGTTCTGTATTATGGCCAAAGCAACTATTTCATTTATATGAAATAGAAATTAATTTTCCGAACGCAGTCTTGCATGTGTTTACGCAGTCTTATTAGGATATGAACCGAGGCGATTTATCATCGAAATATCAGTATTGTTTTTTAAGTTTCTGGCAATGTCATCCTCCTTTTTTAATTTTAATTAAGTGGAATATTATTAATTGTTGTGAAAAAAAACTGACTTCGATGACGTTAGCAAGCGCGACTGTGTTGTGCTATATATGTGTGTTGTGTAAGCCATGTACAGTTATGATAATACGTTTTCCCAATCCGAAAGAATAAGGAGAAATTAATTCGAAATTAACCCAATTAACAGCAATACAGCACCGGTTGTTGATGTTTGGAATAAAGGTAGAAGCAGCAATAGCCACGCTTCATGCGTATTATGTACGTATTGTGTTTGTTCTGCTGGTCGGCTTGTCTATTTTCCCGGTTGAAAAAACGGGAAGTGGGACTCTGCAGATTTAGTATGAAACCATTAAGATTAATATTTTTTTTTTTTAAAAAAAAAAAGAAGAAAAAAAGAAATATTAAGCCTTTATAATTTTTAGGTGACAAACAATATGATTTATAGTTACTTAATGATATTTTTCATTAAAGAAATTTGATTAATTTTTTTAATTGTTTACTTTTTATTCTCTTGCCTCTTATAATATATAAACTTGATAAAAAGATGATGTATATTCTTTTTATCTCAAGTATCTGAAAAAATCAGTCAATTTTGAACTTTTATTTTTAATCGTAAAACAAGAAAATTAAGAGACAATATACACTAACTGTACAAAATTTAAGAACGGACATTTGATTTGAAGACTTTTTCGGAAACATGCAATACACTCAGCAGTTGTTGCCACATTATATGACAATATATAATAAATAACTGTTGACTTCTATGGCGAGATGGACGTCAGTCCCTTGGGCTTCTATCCCTTCATCGTTAGATTCGGATTATTTATAGAGAGAAATTTTTAAGCACCTGGCTCGCTCGAGTTAGGGCTGTGGAGTGATGGCTGAGCGAAGTACTTGGGAGCAGACTGGACGAGAAACGTAGGCATGTCTGGTATGTTCCCGTCTTGGTGGTGGAGGAGAGCGTTCCTAACAAACTACGGGGCGTCGAAGATCATTCGGAGGCATTTTATTTTGGAGTACCTGTAGTCTTTTGACATTGCTGGGGGAGGTGTGGCTCCACGCCGGCGATCCGCACGTTAGTGTGGGTCTGTAATTGCTTTGTATATTCTTAGTTTGTTTTCTGTATTGACTTTGCTTCTTCGGTTGAGAAGAGGGTAGAGTTGAGCTATTGCTGAGTTGGCTTTGTTGCAGGCATGAGAGATGTCGGAGTTGAAGTTGAGTCGGTTATCTAGTTTGATTCCTAGGTATTTTACTTCTTTTTGCCATGGGATATCAGTCAAACATCGTGACTACTCCGTGGTGGGTTGTTTTCTTTCTTGTAAAGAGTATGACTGCTCTTGTCCGCGTTGACGTCTATCCTCCATTTTTGAAACCATTTTTCGAGATTTGTTGTTGCGTTTTGTGATCGTTGCGTGGCTAGGTGTGGTCTGAGCGATCTGATCAGTATCGCCATGTCATTGCATAAAAAGCCATGGTGGTTGAGATGTAAATGCTGAAGAGTAGCGGCGATAGGAGGGAGCCTTGCGAGACACCTGCTGTGATGCTTCTCGCGGAGGATCTGAGGCCACGTAGCTTGATTTGAAATTTTCGGTCTTTCAGATAAGATTCTATGGTTTTGGTGAGGTTTAGTGGGTATTTCGCAGTTATTAGTTTGTGGATGAGGCCTTTGTGCCACACTTTATCGAAGGTTTTCGCCACGTCCAAGAAGATTGCACCTGTGTGTTGTTTCCAGTTTAATCCGATAGTTATGTATTCTATAAGTCTGCGGACGTGTTGAGTTGTGCTGTGGCTTGTGCGAAATCCAGATTGTTCTTTCGAGATTAGGTCGGTCTTGTCCGTTTCGTATTGTAGGCGGTTTAGTATTACTTTTTCGGCGATTTTTCCCAGACCTGATAGGAGGCTGATAGGTCTGTAATTCTAGGGGAATTGAGGTATTTTCCCTGATTTTTGGATGAGGATTATGTCTGCCTGCTTCCAGCTAGTGGGGAAGTAGTTGAGTCTTAACATCGCATTGATGATAGCCACTAGATGCATAACTGTTTTATGAGGGAGTGCTTTATGAATTTGTTTGAAATTTCATCACCTAAGACCTTTCTGTTGTTGAGGTTTTTGATGATTTGGTATACTTCCTTTGATGTAGCATAGTTTATATTTTCTCAGCTGCTGGGTTGATGGAGTGCAGAGCAGACATGCCTGTGGATTTTTTCAATGAAGTGCAAGTCCACATGCGTGTAGTTTGGACTGAATTGCAGCTCCAGGGCATCAGCAAAGGCTTCTGCTTTCTGGTCGTCTCGGTAGGCTATGCCACTTTCTCCATGAATTGGTTGTATGTTGGGGCGGTCGCTGCGAAGGGCTTTAGTCATTTTCCATAGCGAGTTGTCTTCGGTGTTTAACGAGTTTAGCTTCCTCTCCCACAGTTGTTTTTTTGATCTTTGATCGCATATCGGACTAGGTTTGTTGCCCTGTTTAACTCTTGTCTATCCTGGGGGGACAGTGTTGTATGGTATCGGCATCTGATCCTGTTATTGCTGAAAGAACACAGGATAAGCTTTAGAATCTCTTCTGGAAGTAAGTTGGCTTGAACAGGAGCGGTAATGGTGGAGGCTTCTGCTAGGCCAGCTTGGATTGTGCTTTCCACTTTATTGATCGCTGTGTTTACTTCTTTGGATGAGGAAATGATTGCAGAGAGTAGAGTTGAACTTTTTTGATATTTGTGCAGGACCGCCTCGGGATGATTTCTGTTTCCCCGCCTAAGCTTAGTAGTACCAGGTTGTAGTCGGAACTAAGATCATTGACAACCTGTAACTGGAATTGGTGTGAGGTGTTCCTGAAGATGGCTATATCCAGCACATCAGGTCTGCCCAGTGGACCGTCGTGTGTTGCTTCGGTGAGACCTGCTATGATGATATTTCTTGTCATAGCGAATTTATGTAAGCTTTTCCCATTGCTGTTGAAGTTTCTACTGTTCCATGCGGGATGTTTTGCATTTAGGTCTCCCGCCAGTATTGTTGTTTCGTTTGTATCGAGGAGCTGGGAGAGATCCGAAGTTAGGAGTGGTTTGCCTGGAGGGTTGTAGACTGAATATAACTTTAAGTTACCTGCATTGTTGGTGTGTATCTCAATTCCAGTTTCTTCCAGGTTTGTAGTCGTGTCTTCTTGATCTCATTGTATCTTATGTCTTTTTTGACAAAGATAGTCGTGCCATCTTCTCTGCTGCTAAGTCTGTCATTCCTAAGTAGCGTGTAGTACCTTAATTTGAAGTTGTCACAGGGCCGAAGGTGCGTCTCGTTGATTAAGAGGATGTCTGTTCTCTATCGTACAGTAAATTCTTGTAGTTCCAGGAGATTGTTGCTTAGGCCGTTAGCATTCCAGAATGCGATCTGTATGAGGTTATTTGAAGTGGGCGTATAAGTCATTGCTTATCATTGAGAATATTACTTGAGTGTTTTTTAAAAACTTGTTTGTATCACTTTGATTAAGGTTGGTCTTGATTTTCGTGAGTGAATATATATAGTCTTCGGACTTGGAAAAACAGTGTCTTGAGTCCCAGGGACATGACAATAGCCGACACTCAGAAACTAGTCACTACCAACTACAAAAGTTAGAATTGATGGAATTTGATTGCCTTTCAGCTAAATTCTATAAAAACCAAACAGCTATCAAGTAAGGATATACATTTCCATCAAAATATAAGATGGAAAGAATATAATGTAATTCTATTCCAGTTTCTGTTTATTGAATTTGGTGATGACATTTAATATTTTATATTTACAGCCAGAAAAATCCTTCACCTGTTTTAAAGAAAGTATTATCGTAATTTTTGAGCCAACCTGTCGTGGGAATCCACGACAGGTTGGTCAACCTATAAAACTCTAATAAGCTCCCTGAATGTGCAACTGTTCACATTTATCTTGAAAACGTGTGAATTGTATTCCTTGGGAAACACATAATATGACAGATTGTTCTAGAGGGGTAGCAGTGGAAAGGATGAATGAAGAAGAGAAATTTCTTCTGTGAGTTAGGAGGTGCACTATGAGGAAAGATTAGTTACAGAACGCAGTTGAACTGATTTGACAAGGAGTCGGGATCATTCAAGATCAATATTGATCTTAATTGAATGATCATTCAATTAAGATAAGGAAGCCATTCAGATAAGGAAGCCATTTTGCCTCTTTACAAGGCCCTAATAAGACCTCACTTGGAAGTACAGATGCCCATCTCTTATGCTCTGCCGATGCTGTAACTCTCTGGGAGCCCTGATACTTGGGTCATCCCCTACTGCGTCTCTAATCATCTTGAATAATAGAACTTGGGAAAGCCTTTTTGGTTGGCTCACGAAAGTTGGCGAGGAGGAAGCTTCAAGCTTTGATAACAGGAATAACGCAACAGTGGAATCAACCAGTGGAGAGATTACCAAGCTCTCCATCCTTCACACTAGCATGAAAATACGGCACTGGGATGTCAGGAAGTAGGTGGAGCGATGCTCTCACCTCAGAGAGAACCGCCCTTTCCATTTGGAATAGTTCCGAAATATACGTTCTTAGCACAAATTTATGGTAAAATCTTGGAAGTATAAGGTTTTCGGAAGAAACTACGAGGTGAAGAAGATACCTTGGGAAGTGAAGAGGATACCCTGGAATCTCGTCTCTTCAGGGATGGTCAAAGAATGGGATGACCTGCCGTGGTCATCACATTCTTTGCGGCCTGAAGGGACATAGGCTAAAGAGTAGGACTTCTCTGTATTAATATTAAAGCCTTTGACATTGAACAAGTCAACTGAACGGTCGAGGGGTTCTGGCAGGCCTGCTTAAGTAGAGGCCAAGAGAATGGGTTCTTCGCAAAAGGTCATTTCATTAAAACAGTGTGCACGAATGAAGGAAGAGGGCGAGGAAAGACATCAATGAAACAGTTAAAGAAAAGAGGGGACAGAGTGATCCTCTCAAATGTATCGGACACAGTATGTGTCCGATACATTTGAAAGAGATTGGTTTGGACAGCCGGCAGTAGATAACGCTCTAAGAATAGCTGAAAGGGACATGTTGTCAACGGCCTTTTGGCGGTCCAGCGACCCCATGTAGAGAGGCCTAAGCCGGCGTACGAAATCAGCAAAAAGAGAGGACATATTTTTAGCACACCCATCCGAAGGGATAACGGCGCTTTGACGGAAGTCATGTTTAATATGTTGTTGTTGAACTCTCTTAACCAAATCTCTATGGAACAAACGGAGAATCACTGGGAAAACTGTAATTGGTCTGTAGTTTGCTGCTCTAGAGGCTGTGTCTTTCTTGGGAATAAATATAGTTCTGGAACTGCAAATATAAGGAGGAATACTTCTGGAGGATAAGATGTATCAAATAGATATTTCAATATATGCAAAGGCCCTTCCTTAGCCAAGATGCTCGGAATCCATCAGATCCGGAGGACGATGAGCCAAATGGGGAATCAGATTTAATATCATCTGTAGACATTAGATAAAGTCTTCAAGATACAGGGATGGACTGGAACACCTCGGGTTGAACTTGATTTAGAAAAAGAGGAGATGGAGTTGAGAACATTGTTTTCGAAAACTCTTGTTCGTAGAGTTTTGGAAAACAGTGTTCTCTTGAATTTTTTGGTGTTCCCCACCAAAAAATTTCCTAACCCTTACCAACCAGAATTGGAATCTGTTTAATTTGGATTATTTGTAGGGAGAGGAAATTAACGCTACCAAAGGTGTGGGTCCTCGTAGCCATTAATAGCGTCGTGAGAGAGCTAATCACCCTAATGTGTACTGGAACCGTCCAGAGGAGTTCGTCCACTTATGCAGTTGTCCCGATATTTGGACCAAAAGGCGTTCAGTGAAGAAAACCAGCCTTCCGATTCCCGAAACTTGCAGACTCATTTTCCCCGTATACCACTTTCTGATATTTATGGCACAGCCATCCACTTATGCACGCTAATATTTTATAAACCAAACCCACAATGTCCAATTGTTGCAACAGTATTCCATGTTGCATTTTGTCAAAACGTTAGCAAAATCCAAACGTTTCATGTATATCCATTCTCCTAGTTCAGATCAATGGTAACATTGTTATAGAATGTGAGCAATTTGCGAAACCATCATTTCGCCTTAGTGAACCCATGTTTCTCATTGCAAAGAAGAGATTCACTGTCTATCTCTTTCTGAATGCACTCCATATCCAATTCTTCCAAAACCTTCAGTAGCAATCCTGAGTTACTAATCGGTTGTAGTTCAGCATGCAACCTTTTTTTGAATGCAACATTCATAAACCTTGTAACTTCCCAGGCGAGTACCGCATGATCGTATCACCAAACGGAGCCAGAATAGTTGTCTTTAACTGAAATGCCTTCTGTCACTATAATCAAATCCAACACTTTTTGACCGAGTTTTTGCTATCACATGCTGCTTGAGGAAGTTATCCCGCAACAGCTCAATAAATGCAGTTTTCATCTTCTCCTGAGTTTCTACTGCTCTACCCGATTATTATTTGGGTAATTAAAATCTTCCATTATGATTACCCTATTCGCGGTCATCTTTTCTATTTCTGTTGCATTTCTTCATCACTAACAACCGATCCACCAGATCTGTAATAACGCCCCACTAAGTAATTTATCTTGTTAGATTCTACCTCGTACGAGATCGCTTCAAAGTCACTGCCATAAATACTACACCCTCTGTCTAAAAAGAAACGGGAGATTTCGAAAAATATAAGAAACTAGTGGCGCCACCTCTTGTAAATTTTGATGTCGAAAGCGGCAACTTTCATTAGTGTTGTATCAACAATTTGTTTCATTAGAAGCCGAGTTGTAGTGCCAAGAGTGACAGTGTGTTTTGACCAACGGTTGTTCGTCGCGATATCCATGCAGTACCCCACGAATTCTCGCTATCAATCGTTTCAAAACTTCGAAATATAACTCACCATTGACCGTTTGGCCAGACGGAACGAATTATTTGTGGATAATGCACTTATAAACAAATCGTAGAACCAAATCAGAATTGTCTTGATTTTTGACTTCTCCAAGCGACATTTTTTCGGATGCCCCCTCTTCTGGTGGTCTCGACTCAGCACTCTGGCGCTTTGTATCGGTCGCATACTTAATTACCATGTTTCTTCACCAGTAACGATCGTTTCAAGGAAGTTTGAGTCTTTAAGAGTGGTTTTAATGAGGTCCTTGCAGTGTTCAATTCGATACATTTTTGGGTCGTCGGTCAACTTATGGGGAACAAATCGCGAATTCGGTTTATGAAGGCCCAAACTCTCGGTCAAAATTTGCACAGTTGATTTTGGAATCCACAATTCATCTTAAATCAATCTCACGGACGATTTCGCGTTTTCTTTGATGAAATCACGCTGTGTTTGGATGGTACATTCGCTCAGTTCTGTTTTTGGACGGCTCGTCTTTTGTTGTCCTCAAGCGTCTCCCGACCACTTTCAAATCGCTTAAACCACTCGTAAACTTGAGTACGGGATAGGCATTCATCTTGTATGCTTTTTGAAGCATTTCATGTGTTTCGGTAAAACATGTACCAAGTTTAACACAAAAGTCAATCGCAGCTTTCTGTTTGAAATTCGTTTTCCGACCTTTCGTCAAAACACACTGTCACTGTTGAGACTATAACTCGGCTTCTAATGAAACAAATGTCATAAACAGTTGAAACAATACTAATAAGGGATTCTGATTTCGACAGTAAAAAGATACAATAGGTAGCCTCAGAGGTTTATTCTATTTTCCAAAACTTCACTTTCTTTCTAAACAGAAGTTGTATCAGCATTAGTACCGCAGTTATAGGTCTGCACTCTAATTGGAGTTAAGTCCTCCGATATGATTAGCAGCACGCTCCCCCGTCTCTCTATCCTTCCTAAATTTACTGTACCCTTGATACGCGATGCTAGTTATTATTTCTGATTCTGATAGCAAGGTCTCGCAAAGGCCTACGATCTGAGGTTCCAACATTTTGGCGATAGCAAAGAACTGTACACCGCTGGGTTTCTGATACTCCTAGCATTCGTGTACAGATATAATAACGTACCTGCATGTTCTGTTGTATATCATGGTCCGTAGTCTGCATTACACAGATGAATGATTTTCAGATCTCTATTCTCCTCCTGTGCCTTATAACTGTAGACATCTTTGCACACATTAGATGACTCCGAATCTGACAAACACAAATCGAATTTGTTCTCTCTTCTTGAACGTTTCCATGATTAAGCCCATTCCTGTCATTAACACAGTTACGTAACGTTGTCTACACTCATAATTCCCCCCATTCCTCTGTTTATAATTTAGTTCCCTGACTCTCTGACTCTCATGCCAGTTATTAGTTTTCTAGACTCCTGATACCAATCGAATTCAAGTGTAGGCCTTTCCTCTTTATACAGTTCTAATCTCCCCTCAGATTCACTCCAGGCATCCAAAACTCGCATCCATTCCTTCTACACAGCCTTAGCATTGATTAGTTTGCCATCCATCACAGCCCTTTTATTGTTAATTCATTTTTATCTCTTCAAGGTAAAATACTGACGATTTTCACTTTCTCCCTCTTCACTCTCGCCTCTTCCAACAACCCTTTCTGGTCCTGTCTCACACTTAACTTAGTTCTAGTTAAGTAGATTTGATATCGTTCCTAATCTGTAAAATCCGATCAATACAAGAAAAAACATGAAAGAAGAAAGGAATGCAGTCCTTTTTTTTCCCGGGAATATGAAATAAAGGAAATAGGTGTTCATACAAAAAGAATTTATCCGAACATAATGTATTCGAAAGTGAATATTCATACACTGAATCAATCGAAATATAATCAAATATACGGGAACCATTCATTTACTGTCAAAACAGTGAATAGTGAGCAGATAGCAACTCTGCAACTGTTAACAATGAAAACTAATTTATCGTTCTCTTGGCTGGACATGAATATTAAAACAAAAGATTAATAATACTGCTCATTATGACGTCACGTTTGTAGTAACTGTGTTAACGGTGTATAAATATCGCGGTAACATGTATTGGTTTAGCTTTTAGGTGCCATTTAAGATTGAATTCCAGGGAAAATATTGCATCGAACTTACGCCATCAAGGAGATTACTTATTGTGAAGAAGCGTTCAGGTACTCTTCGAGCTGACCACGATTTCTCAAATAAGTATATATAAAATGGGATGATCTGATCATTCCTGTGCGGTAGGTTCGGGAAATATTGCATCCTTTGCGGAAATCGGTTAAAAGGGCGAGTCGTTGGTCTACTTGATGGGTTGTGGTCATGGAGGGAGTTAATTAGATACGTAATTTGTAATTTGCTCAATTGGAACAACAGCTTTAAATACATATGAATGACACAAAGTAAATTTCAAGAGTATTTAATGCTGTTGTTCCAATAAATTGACAAGTGAGTCAAGCAGTCAATATGATGAAACAATATGATGAAGTCAAGCAGTCAATATGATGAAACAATTTATTCCAATGAAAACATGTTTACCTTTAGAAATATACTATTCGCAAGATCAATCTGATGGAAGGGGACACTAGTCAAACATATTTCTCAAAAATTTCATATAAACCTTTCAATTTTCTCTTGGGAATGCAATTTGAATTAAGAAATTAATGAAGAGTTGAGTAGGGAACGCTTCACAAATCCTGAAATTTTCACGGAGCACCTTGGTTATTTTGTAATATATTAATGAATAAATAATTGGCAACTTAGCTGATTATTATTATTAATTAATAACTGATAATTAATAATTGCTAATTAATTATTAATTAAACATCAATTAAACCGTTATTAAATTAATTTGTACTGATTTTCATTGACATATCCTATTCTGATCACCAAAAATTTATATTATTAGTAGTACAGTACTTACGAGTGAATGCAGGCTTTTTCTCCTGTGTGCTGGTTTTGTAGGGTAGGTAAATATAAATTAAATAAATGAGTAAATCTAAGCGTTAAGAAAAAACAAACATTTATTGTCAAATGTTAATTATTAAAAACAAAACACATAAAAATAGTAAAACAAACTAGGGTATATAAACGTATAGTGCAAATTAAGTTCTTAATGACTACGATGTTTTGGGGTCATTGAATTACAAATACTTTTGATATCAGGCACAATATTAGAAAGTTGAATTCTCATATTTGGTGTAGCGTCGAGTCTGCTCCTGGACTTTGGATTTGGTTGCAGCATAATATGAAAAACCTGCCTCGCATAAATATGTCGTTGTAAAGGGAAGTAAAACAAGAATAGCTAGATTTGACACGCTGGAGTACTCTCCTGTTAAATTTGTCCAAAAATCATTTATTGGCAGTTCCTTGTATTTTTGTTTTAAATCAGAGTCACTGATTAAGTTGATTAGATTTTCATAATCACTTGCGCTGAAGCCTGCTGGCTTAACTGTCACTGTAAATGGATTTTGGAAAATATTGCAAAAAGGTTGATTGTAAGTCATGCAAGTGTTCCAAAATTACGTTAGAAACTTCATTTACTCTAGAATTTATTTCAGTCAAAAATTCATGATAAGTGGTAAAACAATCAAAATTATTCTGTTCAACTGTAGAAATCCAGAATTGCAACTTCCTATCAAAAGATGCAATTTTATCTCTTGTATTAAAAATTGTAATATTCTTTCCTTGTAATGAGAAGTTAATTTCATTGCACTTTTGTAAAAGTATCTGCCCGATACGCAAGACTCATCAACCATGAAGAATTTCTTAATAATTCTATAAAAGTTTGTCCTAAATTATGTGACGTCAAGAAGACTATTAACTCAATACGAAGTTCAAAAGTCCTCAATAATGCTTTTCCTCTGGATAGCCATCTCGCTTCAGTATGCAATAAAAGTGCGTTATGTGCACTACCCATTTCATCTCACAAAAGTTTAAATAATCTGGATTGAAGTGTCGAGATTTAACATAGTTGATCGTTTTTACGGCTTCATCCAAAATAGTTTTTAAATATGTAGGAATTCTTTCTGTTACTAGTGCTTGTCCATGCAAAACAGTGACTTGTAGTTACTTTTAGGATACATGTTACAACTCCCTTCATCTTTCCTACCATTGCTTGAGCACCATCTGTACAAATATCAATTCACTTCTTCCAACCGATTTCCTGTTTTGTAATATAATTATTAATACAGTTGAATATATCTTCTCCGGTAGTTTTTTCTTGTAGATATTAGTACGAGTAAATCTTTTTAATACTTTTACCAAATATGTAACGAACAAACAATAGTAATACAGCGAGTCCTGCGACATCTGTAGATTCATCTATTTGCATTGAATATTCACTGCAAAGTCTAAGTCGATGAATTAGCTCTTTCTTTATGTCAGCAGAAAGATCTTTGATGCGGCGTGAAACAGCATCATTTGATAATTGTACTGCATCTATTTTTTAGCAACCTGCTCGTTTAACATGCATGATACAACGTCTTGCACACAAGGCCTAGTGAGCGTCTCACCAATTGTATGAGCTTCACCATGAAGTGCAATGTGGTAACTCACGCGAAAATATGCCTCTGTTGCATTTTCAGTTGTAGCAATTGTAGCCATTTGAAGTTTAGATTTTTCTAGCGATCACGTCGTCTCTTAAACAAAATTTATAGATTTTCCTCTGTAATCAGTGTGTTTCGTTTCGAAGTACCTACGAAGTTCAGTTAGAGCCAAAGAACTGTTTATTAGTATTTTATTACATAAAACACACGTTGCATCAGGGGCATATGTATTGTCAATACACATAAATCCATAATTTAAACAACTTTCACGGTACTTCCGTTTTGGTCTGTTCTTAGATGACAATTGTTCTTTAATATTAGCTTTTGAAGAAACCGCAGTTTGCAATTCCATATCTTCTCCAATCATACGAGTAGATGCGTCAGCAGAAGTACATGCTCCTCCTTGTGTTAAAGTTCCTGTCTGTAAACGAGAATCCATGGGTAATTTTTGAATAATATTCAAATTTCAATATTTGCCAGAGCTATGATAAAAACAAAGAGAATTGTGTTGGAAAGGTAACTTTAGTATGAAAAACAATAAGATTATAAATAAGAAATGTCGAATAATATAAAAGTAAATTAAGAGGATAAAAATTCTTTATTATTATACAGGCAGTATGCGAAACTTTAAGATCGAAAACTACGATCTAAGAGTTTCGTCGGCATGAAACTCTTAGATCGTAGTTTTCGATCCTAAAGTTTCGTCGCATACTGGCAGTATAATAATAAGGGATTTTTATCCCCTTAATTTAATTAACTTCGCAGGGAAAAAAATAGCCGTTTGGCTTTTCATCTTAATATAAAAGTAAATGAATAATGCAAAAATAGTAAAAAAGATTGCAACACACAAAAGTAAATATGAATTGTAACAATACTTGTAAGAAAAGTACTAAACCGTGTCAAATAATGTAAAAGCAGTTGTAATAAGAAGGATTTGATAAACTGTTCAGTAATAAAAATTAAACAGTTCGAAATAAATCAGATATTAACTATAAAATTAGTTAAAAGATTAAGAAGAATTCTTTTTTAAAAACTGCCACGCCTACTCTCTATATACGGGAATAAAAAGGCGTTAGCTGATTTTTTTTTTTTTTCCGAGGGCCCGGCCCAACAAATTTACTCGTAAATACCTTTCCAAAATTTTTTAAAGTTCATACATTAACATAAGTATTAATAATTAATTGTGGCATAATCATAAAGAGTATTAGTACACTTATGTACACGGTTTGGCATTTGACAAATATAAATTACATTTAAATTAGTTATCAATGACTGGACTAATGAAATCTTGTGGCATGTTGTAGTTTCCTCAGGCAAACATAATTAATTAATTTGTGCTTATTTTCATTGATATATCCCATTCTGATCACCAAATATATTTATGATATTATTATAAGTACTTACGAGTGAATGCAGACTTTTTCTCCTGTGTGCTGGTAGTTTTCCCCTCCTTTTGTACATCCGGAGATCGCTTTGTAAGGCTGGAGGGGGATGACTCACTATCTGTTGCGTCACAAACACCTTCAATAAGAGATTTCTTAACACCAAAATTAAACAAGGTGCCTTGCCTCTTATTCATATTAGAATTTAAATCTATATTCCTATTACTTTAAAAAAAAAAATCACTGCACTGGGGTTTCAGAACAAGCACTTACACACTGCAATACGAACTTGCGAAGAAAGTATTCAGTATTAATAGATTTGAGAACCGGATACAGGCTACCTTGATCTTCAATTTCAGTGGAAAAATTTTCTTCATACTTCCTTGCTGATTGGTCACTGACATTTGCAACACAGATGTTATTTCTTTCAGTTTTAAGAACAGAGGATACGCCGCCCATTGTTGAAATCGGCTTGCAGACAATTTTTATGATCGGTCATAAACGGCGGTATTCTCTTTCCCGATTGTTGAAAGATTCCGATGTGTGAAAATTAACGATAATTCATGAATATTTCCATGTTTAAAAATACGCCACTTGGTCACTGACATTTGCTACATAGATGTCAATTCCTTCGGTTTTGAGTTTTCCCAAATGTTGAAAGGTTTTGATGCGTGAAAATTAACGTTACGCAGATATTATTAGGCGTTCTGGGTCTGAGCTGTTCTACATATTCACGAATATTATTCTCCTCAGAATATTTCCACTATAAAATATTTATTCATGAAAAATGCTTAGAAAACTAAAATGACAAATTCCTGAACTTCTCGCAGAACACCTATTCACCTGCCGAGGAACACAGTTTGAGAAACCCTGCTATAGGCAGCGCTTCCCAAACTGTGGGCCACGGCCCCCAAGGGGGCCGTGAAATAATGAAAACAAATTTAAAATGTTTTAAGACTAAGTAGTTTTTTTTATTTTAAAAGAAACGTCTTTAACTTTTATTATTTATTTCTTTTTTGCTATTTTTTATATTTTAATGGAAAAATTCACGCATTGGTGTTGGTTCACAAACTTTGCTTCCTGCGTATTTCGGCGCTTAACGAATATTAGTAAATATTGCTTATTCATATGTTTCATTTCAAAGCAGTGGTTAATTGTATTAACTTTGAATGCTCTCCGGGGAAGCTCCAAATCTTCCCGTCCCTTTCATCACGCGTTCGTAATCAGGGACTGTTGATATTGACTTTATATACATATCAAAACTCGTTTTATATTATCACTGTCATCCGAGCTAGTTTTCTGTTACCAATAAAACTTTCGCATATACTTCACACATGAAAAAAAGCTTAAACAAGTTCATGTGGGGAGATAGTAACCCACTTGCAGTGGTAAACAACAGCCCTCCCTAACAGCCACTATACTGAAGAGGCAATAAAAACAAGTACTTTTATTATACCAGTGAATAAGGTATGAGGAGTCTGTGTAATATATTTCTCAACAAATAGTGCAATTAGAGACAACTGGGATAAAAACGCACTAATTAATGAATCACATGTCCCCTCATACAGAAACTATGCTGTATAGACTGAAACAAAACCATATGTTGCATGGGCAAACACAGCATCTAACTAAAAACTATTGTTATTAATTAGATGTGTGTGAGTTCGATTTCCCAAGGCAGCAATAAAATTCAACCAAAAGTGTTAAAATTCGTAAAAGTGTTAAAACTAAGTAATATATATATATATATATATATATATATTAAATGTTATGGCAGTTTCACATATGGAATTCGGTTGAAGAGAGTTAACATTTCAACTCAATTGTCAGCTATGCTTTTATCTTTCCGTTGCGCGATCTTTTGTTAATACCGCACCAATCATATGCACGTTTTAATAACCTGCTTTTGCTGTCTGTTTCGCGTTAGGCTTAATTACTGTAAAAGGAGAAAAGTCACAAAAGTGAAAAATGTTCCTGGTCCGGGGATTCCCTTATTCAGGTAATATTCTCTAATTTCATGTTATCAGTCTGTGGTGTGCCAGTATCGGTAAGTGGTGATATTATTTGATCTATTCTACGTTAAAAAATTTAACCCTGAGATGGATAAGTGGTTGATAAAAAAGAAAATAAAAAATCCCGCTAACAATCAGAAGAAGCAGAAACAGACTCAAAAAAAAAAAAAAGGACAGTATTTCATATTTTACCAGAACAGCCCGCATCGTCTTCAGAACCAAACGGTAAGAGGCAAAAAAGTAATATATGCATTTGATTTTTGCAATATTCGCTGTGTATGTTTTGTATTGAATATAAATACAATAAATATTATAATAATATATCTCTATTACGATTTTTTTCGAGGGGGGGCCGTGAAATATTTTAATTTTTGCAAAGGGGGCCCTGACATCCAGAAGTTTGGGAAGCACTGCTATAGAGTGTTAAAACTTAAATTGAACACTGTCACTTGAGAAGGAATTACGAAGGAAACAAATAAAAATAACTTGTATTATAAATCTATTAATATATTAAACCACATAACATAAGACTTATTTAAATAAATTATAATAATAATTAAAGATATGTATATTTATTAGCATCCTTTTGGCTTAAGTATCAAAGGAGTCTTCAGTACATGGAAAAAGCTAATCGAACAAAAACTGATAATTCCAAAAGTCGCCACCTCTTTACCTGACGTAAGATTACTAAAGCGGTCAATAAATATCCTATCTTATTAAAATAATAATAATAAATAAAAATTAAAAAATAAATCCCTGCGGAATAGTTTGTTTACTCCTTATTCCGGGAATGTCTGATCTCTTTCTACAAAAGATGAGTTAGCCAAAGGTTGATCACATCACCGACGGGAATCGAATCCAGGTGTTCATAGAGCTATGAAGGATAGATTAGCTGTTTAAAAAAAAAAAAAAAAAAAAAAAAAAAAAAAAAAATATATATATATATATATATATATATATATATATATATATATATATATATATATATATATATATATATATATATATATATATACACACTAGAACCGAGATTTAAGTGAAATGGCTAATTTTTGCTTGTAACAGTCTTCATCAGGTGACATTATAAAAGAAAAAAAAAAAAACTAAAACGCTGAAGCTTAAATAAACTATGAACAACATAGAGAGTCTCCATACATAATTGACATTAAAACGTTGTGGTTGTATTTAAAGCTGTTCTTTCGTTTGTTGTATTGTTGGAAAGTACGTGCTAGTAGCATCACGTGAACGCCCGTACATGATTACAGCTGAATGACTATCTGGGAGGTTGCAGCTCAAGTTGTTATTTAGATGAACAGGATTGAAGATGATTTCTCTAGATTCCACGATTTTTCTCTCTAGTTCATCATTGCAACGGAAGATGTTAGTAGATTTTTCCCAGCAGACTTTGTGACTTTGGCTTTCATCATTAGGATTAGCCAAGAAAAGGATATGACTTGATAATGCACTCGCTCGCTGTCTCTTGTAAGTAATGTCTTTCATGTGTTCTTCCATACACAATTCGACAGATTTGTCTGTCTGCCCAAAATAAGGAATATCACAATCACACAATATTTTATATACGCCAGGGTATTTTAGATGATGATGACAAGGTTCTGGATGGCTTATTAGGAAACGGATTTTTGGAAGTGGAGTGAACAAGGTTTTGGTATTGTATTTTCTTAGAACCTTTGCTAATTTATGTGAAACTGTACTTATGTAAGGAATAAATATATTGCCGTTGAATCTATTTGTTTCTTCTAAGCGATGTCTAGGAGGATTAAGAATGAATCATTCAACGATTCTCTTGGAATATCCATTAACTTTGAAAGAAGTTTTCAGATGGTTTATTTCTGTAAGAAGTTCATTTGGGTCATCCAGAAGAGAACGGGCTCTATGTCCCAAGGTGGAAATTATTCCAAGTTTATGAGGAGGAAAGTGATGGGACTGACTATGCAGATATCCGTTGGTATGTGTGGGCTTTCTATATATATATATATATATCGATATTTTGAGTTTACCAGAAGAGCGGGTCAGTTTGACATCAAGAAAAGGCAGGCGTTTCTTGATGTCAGTATGCCATCAAGAAACGGATAATTCCCTTGAAAGGGAATTATCCGTTTCAAGTTCGGCAATAAACTTAATACTTTGATGTCGGCTATTGAGATGTTCGAGGAAAACCATAAGGGAATCATGTCCATGGCTCTAAACAATGCAGACATCATCCACATAGCGCTTCCAAACTTTAGGTGTTAAAATAAAAGAAGATATAGCCTTGGATTCAAAATCCTCTAAGTAAATATTTGTGAGCACAGGGGGATAAAGGATTACCCATAGCCAGCCCATGATTTTGCTTGAATATAGTATCTTGAAATCTGAAATAACCGGACTTCAGATTTCATCATTTGGAGCCATGGACATGATTCCCTTATGGTTTTTCTCAATAGACGACATCAAAGTATTAAGTTTACTGCCGAGCTTGAAACGGATGATTCACTGCCTTTTCTTGATGTCAAACTGACCCGCTCTTCTGGTAAACTCAAAATATCGATATATAGAAAGCCCACACATACCAACAGATATCTGCATAGTCAGTCCCATCACTTCCCTCATAAGCTTGGAATAATTTCCACCTTTCCACCTTGGGACATAGAGCCCGTTCTTTTCTGGATGACCCAAATGAACTTCTTACAGAAATAAAATCTCAAAACTTCTTTCATAAGTTAATGCATATTCCAAGAGAATCATTGAATGATTCCTTCTTAATCCTCCTAGACATCGCTTAGAAGAAACAAATAGATTCAACGGCAATATATCTATTACTTACATAAGTACAGTTTCACATAAATTAGCAAAGGTTCTAAGAAAATACAATACCAGAACCTTGTTTACTCCACTTCCAAAAATCCGTTTCCTAATAAGCCACCCAAAACCTTGCCATCATCATCTAAAATACCCTGGTGTATATAAAATATTGTGTGATTGTGATATTCCTTATTTTGGGCAGACACACAAATCTGTTGAATTGCATATGGAAGAACACATGAGGTACATTACTTACAAGAGACAACGTGCCAGGGATGGATTCTGATTATGTAGAGATTAGAGTAATTATTATTTGGTTCAGAATCCAACATAATCTTCCATCACAAAGGCTAGACTTGTAAACGTTATTTAATGTAAATAACTTGTTTTATAATTTAATATTCATATAACTACCTTAATTTTTTTAGAGGCCTGTGTAGCTTAGTGGAAGTGGCGATTGCGTCCTCTGTGCTTGGTCGCTTGAAGTCAGACTTAAGTTCAAGTCTAGTCGCTGACTGGAGGAACATTTTCTAAGCCTTTCTTCGACCGATTCCCGAGTTAGTCAATCTCTGGCACGGGTAAGCGGGTTTTTCCTCCCGTAAACTCAAGAAAATCGACCATAGCACCCACATTATTTCAGACAGTGACATATCCTGTTAGGGTTAGGTACCAAGAGATGGCAGCACTTGTTTGCCAGCCTCTTCATCGGTGGCTGCTATGATTAGTGATAGACATGGGCCAGCTATCTCTGATTGGCTACTGATGGAGATTGAACTGCCCGCTCAGTCTCCAAAAGCTAGATAGGGTTAATAGGCCTCACCTACTCCCTATAAGGGAATAAAAGGCGTTAGCTGATTTATTTTATTTATTTATCTACCTTAATTTTGTCTAATATTTAATTATTTAATCAAAGATATATGTATTAATAATGAAAAGACTGTATTAAAATATTATTAAGTTATTTTATTTATTGCTATGTGAATATTATAGGAGTTTGTATTTGATAATTTAACTGCGCATTAATTGAAATGTAAATATTCTTATTTTGTTCCTGTTTGTGAAAGTTTAACGTTATTCAATAGCTCAATTTTATTATATTTTGTTTTGTTGTCATGGTGATGTATGTAAGTAAGCTTGCACGAGTTTGGAACAAAATCACAAGAACAGTTTAGGCGGGAATAATGGATATATAAGCGAGGAACGCTGGAAAAAAGAGGGCATTCTCAACAAACTGAACAATGAAGTTAGAGAAGCGCTTAAAGCTTATAGGAACAAAACTTGGGAAGCCAAACTAGCCTCTGTATCACCCGGCGATCACTGCATCTGGAACATATTAAGAAGTCTCAGAAACAAAAGCAAATCTCTTCCCCCACTCAAGTCAGACACGGGAGTAGTACCCACGGATGCAGAAAAAGCTGAAGAGATAGCAAAGAACCTAGAAAAACAGTGTAGCCCTACATATGACAACTTGGACTTCAAACATGTCTATAAAATCCACCTCCATGTCAGACATGCACTGAAAGACACCGATACCTGCAACAACATACCTCTAAACACCTCACCAGCAGAAATCTATGAAATTCTAAAGAAGCTAAAGAATAAAAAAGCCCCTGGCCCAGATGGCATAACAAATAGAGTAATAAAACTGCTGCCCCGAAGAGCTGTTGTACATCTCACCACCATAATCAACGCCATGTTCCGATTTAACTATTTCCCCAGCTATTGGAAAGTCGCAGATGTAGTCCCAGTGCATAAACCAGGTAAAGATCCACACCTGCCTGAAAGCTATTGACCCATCAGCCTAATCTCAAACTTAGGCAAAATTGCTGAAAAAATCATTCTCTCTAAACTCCACGCCTCAGTAAATGAGTTAAATATCATTCCTAAGAAACAATTTGGATTCAGACAACATCACAGTACTACTCAACAAATTTATAGGATAACTGAGTATATCACCACCGGGTACAATTGGCACCAGCACACCGGAGCAGTCTTCCTTGACATAGCGAAAGCTTTTGACAAAATGTGGCACTTGGGATTACTACACAAACTCATTTCAGCAGGTATACCATCAAGTATCGTCCACCTAATTAAATCTTACCTCCAGGACAGACACATACAAGTCAAAATAAATGGTACAGTTTCAAGTCAGCAACGGATCTCTGTGGGAGTTCCTCAAGGTTCCCTATTGGCTCCGATCTTATTCTCAATATATATGGCAGACATCCCGCACAACCCAATGTCATCCATCTTAGCACTTTATGCGTACGACACAGCAGTTCTTGCCAGATCTCTACGACCTCATCTTGTCACTAAAAAGTTGCAAGAAAACCTGCTACAACTAGAACATTGGTTCTCCAAATGGAGATTACAAGTGAATCCCCAGAAGAGTGTAGCAATACTTTTCACCAGAAGAATGGCAACTCCCATGGGGGACCTTTATCTTTTCAATACCAAAATCCCCTGGCAAGCAGAAACAAAATATCTTGGAGTAATTCTGAACAAAAGATTAACGTTTAACCCATACACCAAAGCCTTGTGTACGAAAGCATCTAAAACTATTGCACAACTTTACCCTCTAATAAATAGAAAAAGTAGACTGAATACCAGAATCAAAGTGCTCCTCTGCCTGTTGACGATCCGCCCAATGTTGACATATGCCTCTCCAGCCTGGAGCCACACATCCAACTCCAACATCCTCAGACTGCAGAGAGTGCAAAATAGGTGTTTACGCATGATATTGGACGCACCGTGGTTTGTAAGGAACGTGCAACTGCATAGAGATACAAACATCCCTTACATCTACTCCTTCCTATTAACTACAGCAGAAATATTTTTCTCAAAGATCTCTACGCACCCCAACGATCTAGTTAAACAAGCAGCAAACTATGAAGAGACTGACCTCTTCAAATACAAGAGGCCAAAAGCCATCCTAAATACTTGCAACAATGACTAATCTCTGTGCCCCCCCCCCCCCCCCCCAGGGCGAGCTCTCAGTTCATAAATCTTTCCTTCAATTCATCCTCCTTATCAGACAACGGGGAATAAAAGCATCTTGCTTCACCCTTCTGGCCAATGATGTTATGTTATGTAAAAGAGGGTATTAGAGATTTATTAGAGAGAGAGAGAGAGAGATTGGCATTCGGTTGGAATCGGAGCATTCAGCATTCGGAAATCAAAGTGCGATAATAGCGAGTCGGAAAAATCACTCAAGGAGCTCATTAAAGTCTACTAGTTGAGAGGCGGTTAGCTAATAAGTTGTAGAATAACAATTATAGCTACGGAAGACAGCTGAGTGACTACTAGATAGACTAGCATTAGTTGAGTTGAGATTTAATTTCAGGGCTGACCTTTCAAGGACACACAGAATCTTGAAATAAAGCACGGAGTTTATTAGATAGTAGAGGCTGTCAAGTTGTAGTTTAAGGATAGCTGTGTTTAGAATTATAATGCCTAAAGAATTAATCGAATGCTGGAAGAATGAACAACTGTACATACAAAATCTCAAGTTAAGAATTATTGTTGCCTTAATTCATGGGTGATCAGTAGTACTTCATGTAAGAACAATTATTTATGTGTATTGTGACCGATGATTAATTTAGTTATTACTTTGAAGATTTATTTAATGAGTGCCGTATACCATTTAAGTGTTTACAGTTATAAAAAGTGTTTACGTATAAGTGGAAGGAAGAGAAAAGATTATCGGTAAGATTATTCCAACCTTTAATATTTCTATTACAGAGAAGTGTTTGAGTTTCATCCTAAAATTCCCTGATGTTAACAGTAACTATCGCGGAGAATTAAAAGAAGCGTAAAATTAAAAGTGTTTGTTTGTGAAGTGGTGTTACTGCAATTTTTATTGCATTTTGGAATTTAAGGAACTGTGAGAAGACTGTATCATAGAGATAACAGATTTATCTTGTCAGAGTTTGTATGATTGTAATTATCGAAGAAGCTGAAGTGTTTGTGATATCTTAATTACTGATTTGAAGTTAAGTAAAATTTATGATCTTAAAATTAAATGTTTGTTTTTGTTAATCAAAAGTTGAATTTTGCTTGAACTTTTACTGCACCATTCATAAAATATTCGAACCAAAGCGGGAAAATTAAGTAAGTTAAATATACTCGGCCAGTATATAAAATAACAACATATAAGGGAAAGGTGGTTAAGAGTTGGTTTATCTTCAATTCATGAACTAATTCAGACATAACGTGGCGCAGTCTTTAAATATAAATTTTCTTTATGTCTGAATTAGAAATCAACTTGCACCCTATCAACTAGTTAAGAACATCGTAATAACCTTATATCGGATCCAAAGTATAGATTGAGAAGAAGTAGGATCCAACACCAATACATTATCAAGTCATATCCTTTTCTCGGCTAATCCTAATGATGAAAGCCAAAGTCACAAAGTCTGCTGGGAAAAATCTGCTAACATCTTCCGTTGCAATGATGAACTAGAGAGAAAAATCGTGGAATCGAGAGAAATCATCTTCACTCCTGTTCATCTAAATAATAACTTGAGCTACAACCTCCCAGATAGTCATTCAGCTGTAATCATATACTGGCGTCATGAGATGCTACTAACATGCACTTTCCCAAAATACAACAAACGAAAGAACAGCTTTAAATACAACCACAACGTTTTAATGTCAATTATGTATGGAGACTCTCTATGTTGTTCATAGTTTATTTAAGCTTCAGTGTTTTAGTGTTTTTTCTTTTATTATGTCACCTGATGATGGCTGTTACAAGCAGAAACTAGTGGTGTTTTTATATTAATACCTTTTTACTTAAATCTCGGTTCTAGTCATTCAGTTCTTTTAAAAAAAATATATATATTATATATATATATATATATATATATATATATATATATATATATATATATATATATATATATATATATATATATATATATATATATATATATATATATATATATATATATATGAAAAGATGACAAGATATATTAAAAGATGACAATATGAAAAGATGACAAGATATATTTAAAAAAGATACTACTAGTTTACTAGTTTCGTTACATGAACATCCTCAGGTATCACAATCAAAGAAGTATATAAAAAATTACAGAGACTTAAAATTGTACTAACAGAACAAGTATAAAAAGACAGTAGCGTGTTTGAAAAAAATGCAAGTATGAGTTCCAAACAAACGAATACTACGCGCTGTCGCGAGTGCGCCAGTACTGAACAGAAGCAACGTGTGCGTCAGAGAGATTGTAACTCAGGCTGTTGTTGATTTGAGAGGAATCTAGAGAAATTTCCCTAGATTCGATAATCTTTCTTTCGAGTTCATCGTAGCACACATGGATATTAGCAGTTTGAGTCCAGTTTACAATGTGCTGGCGGCCTTCGTCTGAGTTAGCTGAAAAGAGAACGTGGCTAGAGAGAGCGCTAGCTCTAGTCCTGTTATAGGAGATATCTCTACGGTGTTCATCCAAACGCAGAAGGATGGATTTAGCAGTCTGTCCATAGTATGGCTTTCCGCAATCACACAAAATCTTGTACACACCTGGAAACTGAGTAGGAAGATGTTTCTGTTTATGTTTGCTAAGTAATGAACGAAGTTTTGGAAGCGTAGTGAAGCACGTTAAGAAGAAACAGAAATTGAAAATGAACTCCGTTTTCTTAAAAAAACGTTTATTAACAATTGTTTCTCTCCAAAGAAAATTGACAAATTTCTTTCCCCCAGGAACTCAACTATTTCTGAAGATCCCTCTTCCCCAAGAGCCTTCATCTCCTTGCCTTACATCAGCTCTCTTTCACCCAAACTGGCCAAGATTCTTAAGAAATTCAACTTCAAAACGTGCTTCACTACGCTTCCAAAACTTCGTTGATTACTTAGCAAATACAAACAGAAACATCTTCCTACTCAGTTTCCGGAAGTGTACAAGATATTGTGTGATTGCGGAAAGCCTTATTATGGACAGACTGCTAAATCCATCCTTCTACGTTTGGAAGAACACCGTAGAGATATCTCCTATAACAGGACTAGAGCCAGTGCTCTCTCTAGCCACGTTCTCTTTTCAGATAACTCAGACGAAGGCCGCCAGCACATTGTAAACTGGACTCAAACTTCTAACATCCATGTGTGCTACGATGAACTCGAAAGAAAGATTGTTGAATCCAGGGAAATTTCTCTAGATTCCTCTCAAATCAACAACAGCCTGAGTTACAATCTCTCTGACGCACACGATGCTTCTGTTCAGTACTGGCGCACTCGCGACAGCGCGTAGTATTCGTTTGTTTGGAACTCATACTTGCATTTTTTTCAAACACGCTACTGTCTTTTTATACTTGTTCTGTTAGTACAATTTTAAGTCTCTGTAATTTTTTATATACTTCTTTGATTGTGATACCTGAGGATGTTCATGTAACGAAACTAGTAAACTAGTAGTATCTTTTTTAAATATATCTTGTCATCTTTTTATTTCTCGGTAACAGTCATTAAACCCCTTATATATATATATAAGGGGTTTAATATATATATATATATATATATATATATATATATATATATATATATATATATATATATATATTAATCACCGTGAGATGCGGTGATTAATACTCTTGGAGGGTAATGGATTAAAGGGCTTCTGTAGTGCATTTGGAAGAACGACGGTACATTGCGCCCTTCGATTGGAATAGGCCTAAGTTCGATTCTCGTCGTGCCGGGAGGAATCTTTATCTGGACGATTTTCAATCGAAGGTGAGTTAGCCGATCTCATACGGAGGTAGCAGGGTTTTTTCTCCCGGAAACTCGGGTTTTTCATCCCGCATATAGACAAATCGGTCCTTCAGAACACACGCAATTTACAGACATAGAATACCAGTTGTGGTGGAGGTGGGCGGTAGATGGCGTTGATGGAGATGATTCGTAGTAGAGGTTCGGTGTAGTGGTTGAGACAGTTGTATCAGCTGTAGGTGTCCTCCCGCGATGAGTCTTCGAACTCCTTGGAGGTGTCAGAAATAATAATAATAATAATAGAATAGCACATGGCGCCAATGCGACGTAAGATAATGTCGTCCAAAATACGACGCCTTTGTTCAAAAACACTGTAATGTGAGGGAGTTTGTCCAATGTGATGTGTGTGAGATGTATGCATTCCCGAAGGAGGCTGGAGTTTGGATGGAAAGTGATAGTGGTGGGAGAATGTGCAGAAAGTGTAAGCAAAGTGAGGAGCTGAAGTATGTGTCAGGTCGTGAGATAGTTATGATTGAAGAAAGCCAGAATCTGAGTGAAAATAGTGGCTTGATAGGGAATTGCGATGTTGTACAAGATGGCAATGAGAGCGGTGATCAAAGAGAGAGTGAAAGCAACTATACAGAAAGAGAAGATGGTTTAAATGATGATAAAAATGAGGAATTATTTGTAGGGAGTGAGATCGCTAGGTTGCGCGCAGTGATACAAAATGGGCAGCGGCAATTAGAGCACCTGCAAACCTCTTTCCAGAGTGCTTCGGCTAACGGAAATAAACAAGTGTTTGAAAGGAAAAATAAGCGTAAGAGTGGGAGAGTTTCTGAAATGAAGGAAAGAGTGTTGTATGGTGACTCGTTATTAAGAGGAGTGATAGATGGGAGTTTAACTAAATCGTACTTACCGAGTGCGAAATTTAAGGATGTAAGTGAGAGTATCAGAGCGCAAAAACAGAGGGTGAAAGAATTGATAGTTGTGAAGGGTACGAATGAATTGAAAGGAGATAAATTTTTTTATGAGAGAGGACTTGAAAGTATTGTTAAAGGTAGCAAAAGAAAATACTAACTCGTTCTTGGTTGCTGTTCATTTGCTCGATAATTTTTCTTGCGAGTTCTTGTTCCTTATTTGATAGCTTCCTTTCAACTATTTGTATATTTTCAAAATTTTCAGCATTTTGCACGTTGGAATCTGGTTTTGTTCCATTCATATTTTTGGTCACTTCAGGCAGTACGGTCTCCTTTTACAGCTTGAGGTTTCAGTGCTTCCAGCTCAAGTTCACTAAATACCTTGCGTTTGATAATGAAGCTGCGTTGCTGCATCAGTCTTTCGAAAGAAATTTCAGAATTTGGGTGTCGTTCAAGCCAAAGTTGGAACATTCATTTCTGAAATCCCTTAACTGATGGGTTTGAAGTGTAGATGCACTGCATGACTTGTCTATTTTCAGCCATGCTCCTCTTTTTCCTAGTAAATACTTTCGAGTTCTGTGGATCTTGCTCCTGTAACCCATTTGTCACTGGCTGTCCAGGAAGCCTAACATGCAGTGCGGTCCTTGGTAACCGGCGCGACGGCCGACCGATATTGTATAGAGTTCTGATTTGTCTTCACCATTTTTAACTGGAGGTAGGCAGGTGCATGTGTGTGTGTGTGTGTGTGTGTGTGTGTGTGTGTGTGTGTGTGTGTGTGTGTGTGTGTGTAACGGTAAATACCTATATATATGTATATAAGTAAAACGAGCGAAAATTAGTGGTGGTCTGTCTTTTTATTATTATTATTATTATTATTATTATTATTAAAATGCTGTAGATAATGCTAAAGGCATTCATTTCACTTTTCAGAATAATTATTTAACAACTCGGCAGCAATAATGAAAGTTTACAATTTTACAATAATTGCATTATCTTTTAAAATTTGAAATGCGTTTTTTTTTAATTTTTTAATTTATTTTTTCTGAAACAGTACAAAAATATTATTTTTTATTTTCTATTTTTTTTTAATGTTTAGAATTTAGATTTGAATTTTCCGTTTGACTGAAAGTTACATACAGTTAAGAAAATGCTGAAAATGTCATTTATTACTTTTTTATTATTTATATATTTTTAAACTGATGTACTCAAAAAGCTTTAATAATTATGTTTTAATTTAGCAATAACCCGAGAAGAAATTATAGGCCCCGAGACGTGTCTTGGGATTAATAATCCTTCAAGTTATTATTATTATTATTACAGTAATACCAGTCTTATGACGCTTCGCTTTACGACGATCCGCTTATACGACGCTTTTCAATTATAACCAGCGCCCATTTATAACAGGGGAGGGGATGGAAAGTTCTGATGAACATCCAGAATAAAAATCACTTAATTTTATGTCTTCTCATATATTCTAAATAATAATAATAATAATAATAATAATAATAATAATAATAATAATAATAATAATAATAATAATAATAATAATAATAATAAACATATTATTACAATTTGATGAAACACGGGGGATTAAAGGAGTTTATGATATGTTCTTTGTTGTGATTATATCAGTTGCTTTAATGTCATTTTTGTTCTAGGTGTTTATCAAACATTCCAATGCAGAGTCGCTAATACGACGGATTTAGCAACAAGCTGCTCCCGTGAAACAATCGCTGCGCGTTTCCGTGAGTGTTTATTTAGAACGTTCGTTGTCATTACATCTGTTTGTGTTTCGGTGTTTCGCTGGTTGTGAATTACAAATTGTTTATACATAGTATTTTATTTTTTAGTTTATAATGTCATAGCTTTGATAAAATTCCAAGTATTGTTGCTATTGCTTCCAGCGAAAAGTCGCGTAACCTATTACATTACCTACTAAGAATAAGATGATTAAATTTGCTGACAATAGCATATCACAGAGAGGCCGTTGATAAGCTTACCTCCCACTAATGCTGTTACATTCGTTAAAAACAAAGTTAAAGTTCTTAGTCAAGTGAAAAGTGTGACACTAGTTATTACTACAGTTATCCGTAAACGTGACAATCTTATTGAAGAAATGGGAAAACTGTTGGGTTGATGTGTAAACAGGTCAATGTATTCCTTTAAGCCATGCGATTGAGAATAAATTTTTCGTTTCTGAAAATTATTCTAGATATTTCTTTTCCATAAACGAATGGTTTATTTACGTCATTTACGCACATATATGACTTCTTAAAATGTTATTTAGCCATTACATGAAAAATCGGATACTTATTAATCCAATAATTACCCTTTAATAACTTTATAATATGGTTCAATGAAGTTCCTCCCCCGTCTTTCTATCTACTAGACTCTCCAATGGAATTCCAGCGACTAGAAACCACTTCAATCGTCTCTGAATCATCACCGTGAAGGAATTCAGGTAGAACCGCATAAACTTACGCCTTATTCTGCATGTTCCACACGAAGTGTTTATACGGTTGTTGCAACACTACTGCTATTTGGAATCCTCTGAGAAAAAATTCTTTCCCTTGTTGCACAAACCAGTCCTCAGTTGCAGATATAACTTCATCATCTGTGGTAAATTTTGTTCCTTTCAAATATTTCTTTAAATTTGGGAATAACAAATAGCCAGATGGGGCCAGGTCTTGCGAATACGGTGGGCGAGGCAGATATTGAAACCCAAGTTGTGCATTGTCTGTTAAGCTTCATGAGCAGTGTGAGCAGGTGCATTGTTCTGCAAAACCAACGCCTCTTCTCAGTTTCCTGAGGCGTTTTTTTTTTTTTTTTTCAATACTCCCTTCAGTTCCTTCAGTGCTGTTGAGTAAACTGATGCTGTAAGAGTGACACCTTTTTCGAGGTACTTGGTAAGGATTATCCCATCCATATCCCAAAATACAAAGGCAAGAATCTTCCCTGCTGACTTTTGGGTTCGGAACTTCTTTGTCTGTGGAGAACCTTTGTATCTCCATTCCATTAACTATTGTATGTTCTCTGGGTCATAGTGATGAAGCCATGTTTCATAAACAGTCACAATAAGAGCCAAAATATTTGTACCTGATTTCTCAAAATGACCAAAAAATCCCTTAATAGGAAAATAGATGACAGCACACGTTTTCTCTTTTGGTCGGTATTCAAACATTTGGGGATCCACTTTGCTGAGACTTTTTGTATGTCCAGATTTTGGTGGATAATGAGCATAACGCATTCTCTGGATATCCCTATAGTCTTTGCAATGTTTATGACTGGTATTTGACTATCATCAAGGATCATGGCATGCACTGCATCGATGTTTTCATGTGTGATCGCTGTGGAAGGTCTTCCTGACCTGGGAGCATCTGTTGTCTCAGGATGTCCAGTTTTAAACTTGGCCACCCATCTGGCAATTGTTGGTTATGCTGGGAACAGTCCCCTAAAGTCACACAAAATTTGGTGAATCTGTTGGGGACTTTTCATGCAGCACGAAAAACCTGATGATTACCCACTAATCTGTGTCTTCGAATTTCTTCAAATCTTTGACATGTCTTGCTATATATCCTAAATAAAAAGAATAAATTATTACAATTTGAGGAAATATGGGTGTTAAAGGATTTTCAGATATGCTGTTCTTGTAGTGACTTTCCTCTTCTGAGATATTTCGCCCCCATACCCAACTTACCGATATCTATCGGATAGCCAATCTCCAGTCGAGCGCACTAGTGTATTATCTAAAACCATCTGGTCCACTTTAATTACCAGCTTGATACCAGCAATCTATCAAAGGATTTAGCAAAATCTAAATATACCACCGTGTATGCATCCCATTTTCCTAATTCACCTGTCTCCCTGTTATATGAAATAACTAGATTGCTAAAACCATGATTTTCCTTTAGCAAACCTATGCGTTCATCAAAGAGAATATTATTATCATCAACCTAATTCTGACTCCTGGTCATCACTACCCTCTCTAATAAATTAAACACATCCCAAGAAAAACATTGGCCTGTAATTCGAAGTCATAGTCTTATCGCCTACTTTATGAAGAGAAACAATTCTCTCCTTTTTCCACTCCTTTGGAACCTGGAAAAATCTGAGACCTGTTAAAGATGTAAAATAAAGCTGTTGTTAACTCCTTGAAATATTCCCTCAAGACACACGGAGATATATGAACATGACCTACATCCTGATTGACATCGAGTTTACTCAAATCCTCACGTATACCTCCATTCACCATCAATGTTTTTCCTCCCTCCCCACTGACCTCAAACTTTGCAGGATGTATTTTCACGAGGATGAAATACTGTTCATTTAACATCTCTGTTATATCTGCCTCAGTGGTTACCATTCACTGCAACCAGTATAACGAGTTAACGACCCTTCATATCCAAAACAAAAAACTGCCAAGCATATCTTCACTCTACATGGCTTATAATTCATTTTTCGGTGAATTGTATTTTAGACGAATTGTGATTTTTCGTTGAATTGTTGTTTTTCGATCAATTTGCGTTTCGATAAATTGTGTTTTCGATTAACTGCTGATTGGTGAATTGTCTTTCGATTAATTGCTTTTTCGATTAACTCTTGTTCGGTGAACTGATTTTCGATGATTTGTTTATTCAATGAATTGTTTTTTCAATAAATTGCCATTCGATAAATTGTCGTTCGTTAAATTGTTTTCGGTGAACTATGTGGACATCGTATTTCACCTGGTCCAGCAGCCTTTCCTCTCTTCATTTTAGCCATCATTTTCACCACTTCTCCTCTGTCAGCTCCCCCTTTCTCAGACAGCCTTCCCTTTTCCCTATTCATCAACTTCTCAAAGTACTTCTTCCTCCTGATCTGAATACATTTTGATTTTCTTAATATAATTCAATCTGCTTCACTTTGGAAATATCTTTCATTGCTTTACTGCAATATTTAGCCAACCTGTAAACCTACTAATGTCCTTCAGTCGTTTCTAATTCATCATACAAATTTTATATGCCTTTGTTTTTGCTTGCGCCACTACTTGTTGCTTCTTTCTTCTTTTATATATATAGTTCACGATCTTCACCCCCCTGAGAGGCATCCCAAATTTTCTTTGCTGCTTTCTTCCTTTGTATCGCTGCTTGTACATTTTACATTTTATTTCGACCACCAGTCTTTCCCTGTTTTCTCTTATGGAATGGAAATGCTGCCACTGCTCGTTCAAAATTCACCTTCAGGCTGGCGATGCCGGGGTGTCGTTTATTGCAGACTACTCTCTGAAACTCCACCCACCATTTGAAGTCCAAAGGATTCAAATCAAGACTTCCAGACTGCCATTATCTGATCGGGCACATCCGTCTTCAACCATTGTTGTGTGGTCCTCGCCTTCTATGCAAGGGCTGAGTCCTGTTGGAAGGTCCACTGCCTACCGTAAATAAAGTTGTTGTTCAGGGACCATACTACACATTCAAGGCATGGTGTCGTAATACACTTTGGCAGAGGTTTCAGGTTTTGGATACCCCCCTAATACGTCTTCTTTAACCAAACCATTACTAACGCAGAGTTTTGACCTCTCCGAATCCTGGGTGCTATGCAACCATCCAGGGCATATACCATGGATGGTCGCACAGCATGGTTAAACGACTCTTCATTGGTGAAAACCCCTGCCGCATAATTTGTGATGTAGGAAGTGTCCAGTAGAACGACGATAGGCTCTTACCTCCAGATCATCAGTTAATACACGTGACATCGTTCTCTGCGAAACAGTGATCTCTCATGACATCGCTTTCTGCGTTCTCACAGGATTACTGCGGAGGCGTGCCTTCACAGCCCTGGAAAGCTGTTTTTTCCCCTAACGTAGTGTAGTCGACATGTTCTTTTGTATCGTTATAATGGTTAATAGTCCGATATACAAACGTCCTACTGAATCCAAGCATTTTCAGCATGTTGAGAATAACAGATGGCTGCATTCTAACCTAACCTTGTGAAGTACTCTTACAGCTACACGGTTCTCATAATCTCTCCACTGTATGTTAACCTGTACAGCTAGACTATTTTCTCTCTCTAATGAACACGCGAATGTTGGCTGTGCACAGCGCCACTAACGGAATCGAGGTCGCGCATTTCTGTGGGCAATGCAGAAATTGTAACAGTACTTATGGCAAGGCTGGGTATAAATATTAATCAGTTATTTAGAAGCTACATGTAATTATTATTATTATTATTATTATGTGACACCTCCAGGGAGTCCAAAGACTCATTGAGGGAGAGTGTGCCAACAGCATCGAAGATTGAAATCCCTTCCAGCTACTAACCACGCTCAAACTTGCTTAACTTTTTTCGTGCGCTATTAGTGGCAGAGGCTCTGCCAATCATAATAGGCATTGTATGCGATGGGGCATGTAGGTAATCAATTACTTCCTGGCTGGGTTATTACTGGGAGGAAAATACAAAATACGTATACTCAAACGACTAGAAAATCTACTCGCCACAAGACAGTAGATTTTTCCAGCCTGCGAATATATAAATAGATAAATAGATTTATTGGAAATTAATGATTAAGTGACAAACTTGTTTCTAGGATCTTAACTACATCGATTTTCAGGTACCCATTATTTAGTGTGTGTGTGTGTGTGTGTGTGGGTATGAGAAAATACGAAACTCCCCTCATCGCAGTCGGAATTTATATCCTTTATTCCTTATAGAATGATATGTAGTGAAGCATCTCGCAGGTCATTCTTCATTATTATTATTATTTGACACCTCCAGGGAGTCCAAGGACTCATCGAGGGAGAGCACCTACTCTACAACTCTATCTCCACTACTCAATCCGCTAACTGACCGCAATTACACCAACGCCATCTACCGCCAATCAACACCACTACTATTTCAACAGACACTCACAAACATCCATGTCCATGGCAGGATTCGAACCCACAGCCTTTTGGCTGGAGAGCAAATACGCTAACCACTCGGCCAGCAACCTGAAAATTTCATACATTCTCAGGAATGTATGAAATTCTTATCTTTCTTTATGTGTGTGTGTGTACGTATCAGAAGAGTATCTTTTTTTTTTGTTCATAACCTCCTCGACATTACAGCATCTCTTTTTAGCTTGTTTCTATCCATCATGAGCAACATTTCCCCACCTATTTTGCATTTTACTCTTTTCTGTAAACCTTCAACATCCATAAAACAATAATCATATGATGCACTATATACAACAATGTTTCAGTTGCCGTTTAATGATTCACAGCTGTTTGTGATATGCTTATTTTTATCTGCCAATATAGCTCAGATATGGGAATTTTGAAAATAAGGTAATAAAACGTGAAAACGAATCTTTCGAGGGAAGGCAGTGGAACAAGGAAGAGAGCATTAGCATATTTTGCTTTCTCATTCAATCACTAGATGGAATCATGTAAATTTAATATGGCCACATCATCGGTTGCAAGACAACAGCATGATTCAAAACAAGTTGATATCTAGTGGCTTGCAGTGTAATCTATTTTTGGTGTGTTCAGGATACCGCACTTGTAAGAAGTCCATTGCTAGTTGGTAGAACTGTATGGAGTAAAACAGGTGTGAATTGCTGACGTTTGTCTGTAACTTTTTCACTCTATGAAAAATCCACTAGTGATCTGTCATTTAGAATTTCTTGCTCTGCGATATCGCTTCATCCTGGATGGCCAAATGGTAAGCGTATTGGCTCTCTTACCCATAGGTTGCGAGTTCGAATGCTGCATGGGTGGATGTTTGGGGTTGTCTTTAGGTTGGAGGTGTTTCATCGAGTAGTTTATTGGAGACATGAAAATAAAAAAATCGAAAAAAGTTTCATGTTTGGTCTATAGCAGGGCTTCCAGATTATGTAATGTAACGATCTTAAAGTAACGTCAATTCTTTCTCCCTTTCTTAAGTGTTAATTTTCTAACATTACTTTTAAAACTTACACACTTATAAGTTTGGGTATGTTTCAAATTCTATGTACCTTAATAAATATCTCCTTTCTACTGTAAATTGTATTTTAATTCTGATTCCATTGCATTCTCTATATTATGCCTATATTTTTATTTATTTATTATTCCAAATTCATTCACTTTGTAATCCCATTGTTTTTATTGCATTTAGATCTCGAATTTTTTTAAATTATTTTTTTCTTCTGCCTATCCACTAGATTCTGTAAATTGCATCTTCTCAACCTTTCATTATATTCAACATTCCAGAGATCAGAAAGTCAGTCACCTCTGGACCCTTTCCAACATCTCTTCGTCCTTTTGAAAACCATGTGACCAAATTTGGGTGCAGTATTCCATGTGGCATAATCAAAGGCTTATACAATGGAACAAGAGAATCTCCTTACTTCTACAAGTCAGCATCCTCTGCATCATTCCCAGAATTCTTTGTGTTGTCCTCACAATTTTGGCAATGTGTCCCCTAAATTTTAGATCTTTATCCGCTATCACCCCAAGATCCCTTATTTCCTCCACCTCCAAAAATATATCCCCACCATGCATAAATTCTACATTCCGTCTGTTTCCCAAATTTTAAAACCTTACATTTTGCAACACTGAACTTGCATCCCCATTTCCGTGCCCATTCACACAATTTATTCAAGTCTTCTTGTAAGGTGACATCTTCTGTACTCTTCATAGTTTATCACAACTTTGCATCATCTGCAAACAACTGAATATCCTCATTCAAATCTTTGCTAATATCATTAACATACAAGTTAAACAGCAATGGCTCTAAAATTCACTCTAGTTTGACTATTAACTTTTCATGTAGTAATCTATGAAAAGCCTTTGTGAAACTAAGTATACTACTGTTTATCCCTCTCCTCTGTTCAAGGAAGCCGTCACCTTATTGTAATAAGTAATCGGATTACTAAAACATGACCTCCCCTTAGCAAATTCATGCTGTCCATCAAAGACAATACCATTGCTGTCAACCCAATTCTGAATCCTAGTTCTCACCAACTTGTTCAACAACTTAACCACAATACTTGACACACAGATAGGCCTATAATTTTAAATTTAACTTTTACTTTTTAATATAAAAGAATATGTGAAATAAGCATATTCACTCCCAATTTTGTTTTAAATAGTAGTACTTAATCGGGCAAAAAAAGGCAAATGAATAAATAAATAATTCATGACGTAAGCAGATTTTTTTTTTAAAATATAAAATGATTGAATTCCCATATTTGTATGGGAATCAATATAAACATCCTGAAATCAATATAAACATATTCCATCAGTTAATTCTTTGAGAGATCACTCGTAGAGTGATAATCAAGCATATTTTCATGGGCATTGAACTTAAAAGTCATTTTATACCTAAAAGATGAGTTGAAGAAATAATACTTATAATGATAAAAAAGTGAGAACTCTGTGTGTGCGTGTATGTGTTCAGGAAATAAGCAAATATATTTATATATCACAGTAGATAATTTCTCTGTATAATGCAGCTGAAATAATTTCTTACTAGCAAGGTTGCTGAGGTCCTTATTGTGCAGTTGATCTATCAGCCCATTCACAGTACTAACACAAGTTTATAACTTTCCCTGCTTGGGAGTCACATAAAAAAAATTCAGATGTTCTATATAACCTTCCCTGGGTGGGAGTCACATAAAAAAAATTCAGATGTTCTATACTGATAATGTTAGCTTCCACACCGTAAACTCTATTACTGTAATAGCAAATAGTTTTATTTCACTCTTTTGAAGATTTAACTAGGTGTGTATCTAGTTAAATGTGTACTCAAAAGCACACATGAGCTTAACCAATAAATTGTAATTTTGTCCAACAGTTTCCATATGGAAAATATGCCAATCATCATGTAATCTAAGATGGAACTTGTTTTTCTATCAAACTCTTTTTTTCTTTTTTTTTTCCTTTTAAGCACTTTGAGGCCCCCCAATAAGCAGGCTGAGTTTCATCAAGCAACGACAATAACAAAACATCTGTGTGTCCACAGTGGAAATAAAATCCACAACCATCTGGTTGGATAGTGGGTATTTTATTCACTTTGTCAACAAGGCTCACTAGTCTCAAAGTTGCTTATTTAACTTTTAAACTTGCTAGCTTTTTTTTTTTTTTTTTTTTTGGCTGAACCAGAACAATGAGTTAGGTGTTAAAATTATTGGAAATCATCACTGTGAAATGGATAAAAATAACTAATATTTTTATTTCTTGGATTCTAGTAATTATACATAACACCATTCTGGCATGCAGTGCTTGTTATATAACAGTTTTATGATCTTAGCTCTTCCACATTAATGGAATGAGATACTCATTCTGAAATATCTGTTATACTAGATAATTAGAAGTGTTAAATAGCTACTTTATTTCATTTACTGTGCTAATGTGTTTTTATAATGTCAAAATCACAAGTGCCACTTGTGATTTTGACATTATAAAAACTAATAGAATGAACCTCAATGAATCTTTATCAATAGTCATCCTGTGTTCTTTGCCAGTGATAGAACACATTCTTTTGAACACATTCATACAATTCATATGTAAACAAACCCACTCGCCTATGTACTTTGTTGCAAAACATTGTCATAGTATACATAAACGAATGAATTTATGTTTCCACTTATACGTCAGTCCACAAACATCAATACAGTAAGACAATTGATCATTCAAGGTCAAATGTCGCAACAGTGAAGTTTCACACTTATGTTTGCATACGTTCAGTAGTGAGACCAACTGTAAAAATTAAACAAATAAATTGGATATAGTTCCTAATTTATTCTCATAAAATTTTAATGATCAACAAGTTTCCTTTAAGCTATAATAAGTGACTCTGGTTTCCTTGATTTCTACTTCTCCAACACAGAAAATTTCCTCATATTTTTGATATATTTAAAAGATATTGCAGTAACATTTAGTACTCTCATGTGAAAAGCTTTCCATATCTTTATCCTTTTTTTGTTTTGCCATACATGAAAACAAGTAACTACAATTGCATTTTATTATTAAATTTTATTTCATATAAAGACTTTTTACACACACACACATGTATGTATTTATGTATGTATTTATATATATATATATACACACACACACACATACTGTATATATACAATGTTTTGAGAACTGAAAGTGACATAGCTATTTAAATAATAAAAAAACAACAACTAATAAGCACTAATACAATTAACGTGTTTTTACAGAACATCAGCTGTCAGCCAAAATATATCCTTTTCTTTCCTCCTTGTCCCAACTGAAAAGAAACAAAATACTTTCAAAAATATATATATATTAAAAACTTTAAAAATATGAAAATTTGCAAAATACTCTATAGGGTGAATTTTGATAATACATATGCATTCACTGTTAACAAATGCTTTAAGCCAAGACAAAAAATTCTAATATTACAGTAGGTCACAATAAGTTACACAGTATCTTGCTTTCCTTTTAGCTAGGTATAATTATAGTCCATTACAGTTAAACTCCAAAGTAGCTCTTGCCAAATCCAAAGTTTATGTTGGTAAACTAATCAGAGATCAGAACCAGTGAATGTTTTTTGAAAGAGTGGATGAACAGTCTTTTAAGCTATATAAAACAATGCCTGCAGTGGGAACTTTAAGTTGTCCGAACATTCACTGATATAATGTAATGTCAATCTGCAGCAGACAACTGAAGTTCCAGGTGTAATTCAAAAATTCTTGGGTTAATACTTAAATTCAATTTCCTGGTTTTGAATTTCTACATTACTCTATATAAAAAGTTGCATGTTTTCAAAATTGACTTCTCAATCCCATGATTAGAACGTTAAAATATTTTTGATCTATTAGTCAGTCAGTTACATCACTTATATATATTTATAAGCATCACAAGTTGCTTAATGATTAACAAACATGATTATTTACAAAAGACTCTGAAATTACAAATGTTCAGCATAGTGAAACAAAAATAGAGCACTTATTCTAAACCACTACCTGTCAGGATAGATAAAAGACTTAAAATTTACAGAATTAGATTATGATAGATATTACACAGCAAAGATTAACAATGAAGCATGCATGCGATGTTGTAAGAGATCATCCTTCTTATTATCTCAGCCATACGGCTGGTGGCAGTAGCTATATGCTACCATACCGAGGGAGATGATTATGAGCAAGGTAGTTTCCCGTTGTCTTCCTTGCCATGGTATATTTTATGACTATAGCCATGTGTGTTCACGGGGCTGGTTTGCCTGTTTTGAGGGATGAAAAACCCAAGTTACCAGGAGAAAAAAATCCTCCACCACCGTATAAGACTGGTTAACTCGCTTTTAGCCGAAAGAGACCAGATAAAGATTCCTCATGTCACTGAAGGGAATCGAACCCAAGTCTTTCCAACCAAAGGGCTTTGTCTATACTGAGCTACGGAGGCTCCAAGAGATCATGTACCATTAGTTAATTTCTTGACACTTGCCATTCAACCATATTTCCTTTCATCATCATCATCTCTTCTCATCCATCCATCCATCCTAGGATATGGTGAGTCCCACCTACTGAGGAGGTTTACAACTAATTAGTACAGCTGGGTCATACTCATTGCTGCATCCTGTAAGGGCAGTGTTAATGACTGTAGTCCATGAGTGTTCATGGGACCAATTTGCCTGTTCTGGGGATAAAAACTCCAAGTTTCCAGGTGAAAAAATCTCCTACCTCCATATGAGGCCGGCTAACTCACCTTTCATCAAGAGACCAGATAAAGAATCCTCATGTCACTGACAGGAATTGAACCCAGGTCTTTCCAACCAAAGGGCTTCGTCTATATTATTATTACCCGACTGAGCTATTGGAGGATTTAATATTTCCTTTGCCTTCTTATATTTCAGAGTTATTTCTTTATTTAATTAACTATATTTACTTAGATCTTTATCTTATTATTATCATGATGATGATTATTACCCTAAGACCCCCATGGAGTCAAAGACTCATAGAGGAGGATCTTTTGTCATACACACAGTTCATCATACTGCATCTAAAACATATTTAAATGTTTAACATATTCAAATGGCAGATGATATAGATGATGATGGTAGTAAAGGTTTGATATAGTGGGGACAGTTGTAAAGTAGGTGTCCTCCCCTTGATGAGTCTTCAGACTCCTTGGAGGCATCACAAAATAATAATAATAATAATAAAATAACATTTTGCAACATTGAACATCCACACTCTCGTGCCCATTCACTCAATCTATTTGTGTCTCTTCTTGTAAGGCCACCACATCTGCTCTACTCTTCATAGTTCCTCCCAACTTTGCATCATCTACAAACAACTGAATATCCTCATCCAAATCTTCCCCAATATCATTAACATTCAGGTTAAACAGAAATGGCCCTAAAACATATCCCTCGGGCACACCACTAGTGACTTTCCTCTTCTGGGATATTGCTCCACCATACACAACTTGCTGATAGCTATCAGATAGCCAATCTGATCCAATGCGCTAATGTAATATCCAACTTCATCTGCTCTAGTTTAACTATCAACTTATAATGTGGTAATCTATCAAAAGACTTTGCAAAATCCAAGTATACTACTGCATACCCTCTCCTCTGCCAATGATGCCATCACCTTACTGTAATAAGTAAGCAGATCTGTAATAATTATTTATTTATAATAAGTACTTACTTATTGTAATAAGTAATCAAATGCTGAAACATTTGCCATAATTAATGACCTTACACAACTTGTTCAGATGCCAACCAGAATACCAGATAACCCAAACCACTCCCCAAACACCCTAGATCTCTTCCTCACCAATGACCCCTCCAAATACAGTGAAAGTAGTGAGTCCCATGAGCAATTCTGACACAATCTAGTGCTCATCTCCTCCCCAATGTAACAATGCTTACACAGACACTCCCATACAAGAGTATTTTGGCATTATAACAGTGCCAAGTGGGACAGCCTCTGCAACTTCTGTGCCATATTCCCATGGTTCGACTATTGCTTCTGGCCTTCCAACCAAACATATGCACAAACTTATTCCCAAAGTAATCCTCACTGACATGAAAACATACATTCCACACAGTACTCTGAACTGCCATTCCCTAACGAAATCCTGGTTCTCCAAAAGATGTGCCAAGGCTGTACAGATGAAACACCAGACATACCACAACTGGCTGAAATCAAGAACCCCATCCTCCTTTAAAGCTTATACCGAAGCCCAAAATAGATGCAAAAAAAAACAATCAATGCTTCCAAAACAGAGTTCGAAAGAGCAAAAAGCAGGAAACTAGCAGCCTGTAAAAACAGCAGCCGAGCTTTTCGGTCTCTCGCCAAAGCAATTGAACATAAATTCTACCCAACACTATTCCTGCCCTTGTCATACCCAGATGGCTCTATTGCATCATCACCCACAGAAAAAAGCCAATCTTCTGGCTTCACACTCTGCTTCCAATGCATGCATAACTAACAATGGTAAATGTCCCCCCAACCATTCCAGACACCCAACATACAATGCCCCCTATCCTTTTGCCAGGATGAGATCAAAAAAATACTGTCCAAATTAGACACAAAAACGTCTCCTGGCCTTGATGGTATTCCTCCAATTGTCCTGAAAGTTTGCGCACCAGAACTGACTCCTATCCTATGTCGCCTATATATACTCTCTTACTCTACTGGAATTTATCAAGAAACTGGAAATTGGCCTATATTCAGCCCATTCCCAAGAAGTTGACAAGTCACTGCCATCCAACTACCGCCCTATTTCGCTTACCTCAGTCCTGTCAAAAGTAATGGAAAAAATCATCAATTCCCAACTCCTACACTACCTTGAAGATACCCACCTAATAAATGCTCGCCAGTATGGATTCCGTCGCTGCCGATCAACAGGAGATCTGCTCACATATGACACCCATCTCTGGACAAATGCCATGGAGAAGTTTGGTGAATCTCAAGTGGTTGCACTTGATATCTCCAAAGCCTTTGACCGGGTCTGGCACAAACGCTAAGAAAAACCACCAAACTTGGATTGCCAGCTTTCTGTCTGGATGCACACTGTGTGTGCATCCAGACAGAAAGCTGGACACACCTATCCTCTATCCTCCTCCTCCCTATCCTCTGATCATTCAATTAATGCTGGGGTTCCATAAGGTTCTGTCCTCTCACCAACCCTCTTCTTACTATATATCAACGATCTACTTCAATTGACCTCCAACCCAATACACAGTTTTGCAGATGACAGCACACTATACTCCTTGCTTGCATTTGATAAACCTTACCCTACACAACATAAACCACCACCACCACCCTCAATTCCGATCTCCAAGCCATCCTACAATGGGGTTCGGATAACCTCATCAATTTCAATGCTAATAAAACCCAGTTTTGTACTATTTCCCATAAAAAAGAACCATTTTTTCCTAGTATCTTTTTTGATGATACCCAAATTTCCTGACAGTTTGAGATCTCTCTTCTTGGAATTATCCTCACATCAAACCTCTCCTGGCATAAACATATCACAACCATTGCATCCTCAGCTTCAAAAAAGCTAGGATTTCTCTTTTGCTCAAGACGTTACTTCACTCCTGAACAGCTGTTAACATTATACAAATCACAAATCTGCCCAGATATTGAATACTGCTCCCACATATGGGGCCCGTAAAAGCTCTCTGAAAATTCTTGACTCATACAGAGGAGAGAAATTAGACTTATTAACAGCTCATCTCTTACCAACTCTCTTTCCCCACTTTCACACAGATGTATGGTTTCTCCAGTATGTATATTCTACAAATATTTCCATGGGAAATGCTCATCTGAAATAACATCTATAATTCCTCCACTCAGTTCTAAGCTTGTTGGAACACATGCAACCTGCTCAACATCCCTTCACAGTACACCTAGAAACAAAGAGAACAAGTTTCCTTTCCTCCTACTTCATCTCTGCAACTACTGCACTGTGGAACAGTTTCCCACCTGCTATGTTTCCCAAGGAATACAATTTACAGTCATTTAAAATCAAATGTAAACAAGTTCTTCCTTTCCCAACCCATTACTCATACATGCTACTAATGTACTATAGGTTGATCAACCAACCTCTTGTGTATGAGCACTCATCGTCGTCGTCCGGTAGCATCCTCTAGCAAGAGGGATGCAGCAGATGAGCAGCTCTTCTCCATTTCTCTCTGTCTGTTGCTTCCATCATTCTTAAACCAGTCCATTCCACGATGTCATTAAACCACTCTCTAGTTGGTCTTCCACGTCTTCTCTTCCCATCGACTTTCCCTTGTAATATAGTTCTTGTCAGGTGTCCCAAAGAACCACTCAGAAGATGTCCTGCAAATCTAGTCTTTCTTTGCATAATATTCTTTAACAGCGTTCTTTCCATCCCAACTCGTCTTAAAACTTCTTGATTTGATATTCTTTCTGTATAGCTAGTCTTTTCCATCGTTCTATAACACCACATTTCCAATGCATTAATTCTTTCCATATCTCTCTTTCTTAGTGTCCATGACTCACTTCCATAACTTGCAATACTCCAACCTGTTGCTTTAACTATTCCAATTTTAATGCCTATTTTAGTGTTCTTGTTTATTAAAATTCTCTTCATTTCCATAAATGCCGATTTAGCTTTGCCTATTCTATTTCTAATGTCCAACTCTGAAGTTCCTTTCTCTGAGATCCAGCTACCTAAATATTGAAATCTTTCCACTTCTTCTAAAATCTTTCGTTCACATCATATTTTTACATTATCTCCTATTTTTCTACCCATTATCATTATCTTGGTCTTTTTTGTGTTAATTCTTAGTCCATACTCTTTACAAGAGTTTTCAATTCTTTGAATAATTTGTTGTAACCCATTTTCACTTTCTGCCATCAATACTACATCATCCACATATCTTAAGTTATTAATGATTCTTCCGTTTATTTTTTATTCCTTCTTCTACATCTTCAAGTGCCTCTCTAAACATTTATTCACTATAAAAGTTAAACAATAATGGTGATAACGTGCATCCTTGTCTGACTCCTCTCTCTCTCCACCGGGAATTCTCCTGTTTCCTCTCCATTTACACATACTGACGCTATTTGTGACCAATATAATCTCTTTAAAATTTCCAAGTCATAAGAGTCAATATGAGTATTTTCTAGAATGTCAAAAAGCCTTTCATGTTTCACTGTATCAAATGTCTTTTCAAAATCTAGAAATCGCCAAAACAACTTTCCACCATGGTTTAGTGTTTTCTTCCCAATAATTCTTAGACAAGTTATAGCCTCTCTACTTCCTCTGTTGGTTCTGAATCCAAACTGTTCCTCATTCATTTCTTTTTCTATTTTATATTTAATTCTCTCTAAAATTATTTGCACCAGAATTTTTGCTGTGTGAGTTATAAGACTTATCGTTCTAAAGTTGTTACAGTCTAAAACTCCCATCTTTTTTGGAATGGGGATAAAAATTGATCTTCGAAACTAATCTGGTAATTCTTGTCCTTCATAAATTCCATTAATAATTTGCCATAACACTTCCATACCTTTTTCACCTATATTCCTTATAAGTTCTATCTGTATACCATCTATTCCAGGGGATTTTCCTTCTTTCAGCTTTTGAATTGCTAGATTCAATTCCTCTCTCATGATGCACAGTTTCTGCCCATTATATTCATTCCTTTGATTTTCTCCTCTTTCCCTGTCTTCATAAAGTTTACTTACATATTCTTCCCATCACTGTAATATCTTCTCTTTTTCTATCAGAATTTCACCTCTTTCATTCTTGATTGCTCCAGTCCTTAGCATCTTTCTCCTTCCTGTCATCATATTAATGTTTTTATAAACACCTTTTATGTCCTTTCTTTCTGCCTTTGCTGTTGTATCTTTACTTATTTCATCTAACCATTCTTCCTTTTTCCTTCTTATCTCTCTTTGTATCCCTCTACTCAAGTCTTTATACTGCTTTTTTTTTCTCCTCTGTTTTACTATTAACTAACGTTCTTCTTTGTGTTATTTTCTGTCATCCATGGTTTCTTTCTTTTCTCTCTTTCCTCCTCTTTTTTAGCTAAATGTAATTCTGTAGCAGTAATTATGCTTTCCTTCAGAATCTTCCATTTTTCATTTGCATCATCATTTTCTTGTATATTTCTCTTGTTCATTTCTTCCTCTACTTTCTTTGAGAATTCATTTGCCATACTTGGTATCTTCAACTGCTCCATGTTCCATGATTTGTTCCATTTCCCTGTAGTTACCTTTTGTAGATTAATCCTTATCTTAGTTGACAACAATATGTGATCTGTATCACAGTCTGCTCCTGGATATGTTGTCACATCTTTTATTTGTATGAGCACTACATTAAAAAAAAAAATTAGTAAAACACGACCTCCCTTTATCAAATCCATGCGGTCTGTCAAAGATAATACCATTGTTTTCAACCCAATTCTGGACCCTGGTTCTCACCAGCCTCTCCAACACTCTAACCACAAGAACTGACACACACACACACATACACACAGATAGGCCTATGATTTGATGCTTGAGTTCTGTACAATCTTCCCTTCCTTCTGCGTCTTTGGAACTTGACCTGGTGCATACACATTAAACAAATGTGTCAAGGCAGATGCCAACTCCCTGAAACATTCCTTCAAAAATACGTGGATCCCACAGTCTTATTAACATCAAGTTTGCTTAATTCCCCATATAACTCTTGCTCACTTACAGTCAGTCTCTCCCCATCAACTGCTTTCAAGCTCTGCATGATGTCACATCCACAAGAATGAAAGACCTTTATGAACTGGTCATGAACTATATCCTCTGCAGCAGTTGTAGTTATACTATTTTCTCCAATCTTCAATCAGTGTCATCCTACCATAATCATTCATTTTTTTTTTTTTTTTTTTTTCCTGGCTACTTATCGAAAGAACACGCTAGGATTTGTTTTGGCTTTATTAGCTAACTGCTGCTCATACTGAACTTTTGCTACCCTTAGAACAGTCACCCTCTTTGCCTGTTCTATGTAATCCTCATGGAATTCATCATCATCATCATCAAATTCCTGCCATGTACCCTCAAGGGGTGTACAAGATATGATAGTACTACATGAAAAAATTACATCATTATTAACTTCCTATCTACAATTTTCCTCCAAATCAGTCTGTTACTTGTCAAAACTCCAACATTATCAGATCTTATATTTCTATCATCTAAGGCACTTTGTACCGTATCAATCCACCTATATCTTGGTCTTCCTCTGGGTCGTTTTCCTGCCAACCTGGCAAAGAACACTTGTTTTGCTAATCTTTCCTCTCCCATTCTATTTAAGTGACCATAACACCTGAGATTAGCTCTGCTAACGCATTCCTGGATGCTGACAATGCCAAGTTCTTTCCTAATATCCTCATTTTTAATATGATATTGCTATTGATGCCATCTGTTCACGCCTCTAATCTTTCTCAGGACTCAGAGAGCTGGGTCAGAAGTAAAACATTTGACCAAAGACTAGAGACTGCAGATATCAGATCCATAAGTTAAAACTGGTTTGAACACCGTCTTGTATACAGCTAATTTAGTGTTCCGACTAATTTCTCTCTTATTCCATATGAATTTATTCAATTGACTTCCCACCATACTAGCTTTGCTGATTCTGTTGTCTATTTCTTCACTAAAAATCTTCACTAAAAATCGTGCCTAAGTAGCTGAAACGTTTTACTTGTTCCACAGGTTCTCCATTCACAACACAGTCGACATTTTCAATGATTCTGCCTATTTTCATTGTCTTTGTCTTTTTATTGCTGACCTTCATACCATATCTATTACAACAGTTATTCAATTTAGTCAGAGAATCTTGCAGACTTGTAGCGGATTTATTTAAAAGTAAAACATCATCCGCATAAAGCAAAAGAGCTGACATTAAGATCTCCAATTTTGATATCATGTTTAATACCACTTTCCTTCATAATGTGATCCATATAGATAATGAATAACAGAGGGGATAATGTACATCTTTGTCTCACACCAGATTTAACATTAAACCATCTTCCTATACTTCCTTCAATTCTAACTGCTGACTTACAACTCAAATAAAGACTAAGTATTGCTTGATATAATGCCTCATTGACATCATATAACTGTAGCATATTGAATAGCTTCTCTCTTGGCACTTTGTCATATGCCTTTTCCAGATCGACAAAACTTAAATACAGATCTGAATCCAGCTTGTTCTTCACCCAGCTTTTCTTCCACAATTCTTCTCAACTATTTCTCAAGTATACTTGCATAGATCTTGCCAGGAACACTCAGTAGGGAAATACCTCTGTAATTCTCACATTCAGCTTTATTTCCCTTTTTATATATGGGCACTATGAGAGCTCTACTCCAATCATCAGGAATTCGTCCCTCTGAGGCTTTCTGAACTATGCAGTGCAGCCACTGTAAGACTTTTATACCACCATACTTCAGCATTTCTGGTCGAATATCATCTACTCCTGCTGCCTTTCCACATTTCAAGCCTTTGACGGCTTTTTCTACCTCAAGTATGGATATGTATTCCTGACTGCATGCCTGGTCAGTGTTTTTTACCACTGTGCTGTCATCACTACTTGTTTCATTTAGCATTTTTTCAAAGTAATTACTCCATACTTCAAGGATATCTTTTTCCCCTGTTTTCATGTCACCTTTATCATCTCTATCTCCTTTTACAGCACTCTTTCCTCCATTCCTAAGCTTCTTCAACAACCTCCGGAATATTTTGCCACCTTCTTGATATTTATTTTCTATATTCTTGCCAAAGTCCTTCCATGACTTTTGTTTAGCTAGTTTTACAGAGTGTTTCGCTTTCTTACATTTGTCTCTGTATTCTCTAAGAGCAAAAGCTGACTTATTTGCCAGGAACTTTTGATATGCTTTCTTCTTTAACTTCCTGTGTCCACCAGGGAGTTCTGATTTTTTTTATCCTTGCAGACAACCTCACCACATGCCTCTCTGGCAGAATCAGTCAATGTTTTCTTCAGCGTTTGCCACTGAATCTCCAAGGTTTGATTCCTGTTCTCAAAATCTTTAATTTTTTTTTTCAATAATCTTTCTGTATTTTAGTCTACAGTTCACATCTGAGAGCTGCTCAACTTTTATTTGCTTTAAAACTTTCTTACATGTTATTCTTTTCAATATGTAATTCAATTTTATCCTGCTCAAGACTAAATAGTGATCACTTCCAATTTCAAATCCTCTGTACACTCTGGTGTCCTGCACCAGAGAGAAAACATCACTATCAACAATAACATAATCAATGAGACTTTTCTTATTCCTTGCCTCTTCTCTCCATGTGAATTTGTGCACATTTTTATGTTGGAACATGGTGTTAGTAATAACCAGTCCATGTCCTGAGCAGAAATTCAACAGATATTTGCCATTATTATTAGCTTTGCTCTTCTCTCCAAATTTTCCCAAAATATTTTTGTATGTCTCACAATCATTTCCTACTCTGCTATTTAGATCCCCAACAAGGACCAACTTTTCATTTTTCATTGTGTCAGTTGCTTTTTCTAAAGCCTCAAAAAATTCCTCCAGTTCTACCTTAGTAGAACCTTCTGTGGGACCATAGGCACAAATAAGTCTCATTGTCCAGTTCCCCATTCTCATATTTGCCCACATTACTCTACTTGAGACTGACTGCCATTCAAGAAGATTAGCCTCGTATTTTGTGTTGAATACTATGGCTACTCCTTCTTTTCCTTGATTGTCATTGCCTGAATATAACATTTTGTATTTATTGCTCAGAAAGATCTCAATAGTTTTTGTCTTTTTTGTTTCAGTCACCCCTATTATGTCGATGTGGTACTTATCTAATTCCTCAGCTAGCTCCATTTCTTTGCCATTCAGGCTTCTTATGTTGATAGTACCGATCTTTAACTCTGGTGATGTTGAGTTGGGGTTTGTTTTCAGATTTGTTCCAGTAGCTGACTTTTTGCTGTTCGCCCTGGTTCCCCTGGCGAAAACAACGGGGTCCTTGTTTAACCGGGCGACACCCCAGCCGGCATGAAATTTTGTCATGTTGTACCATCATTTTTTATTTTGGTCATGGAACTGATTATTACAATTCTTCTTATGTTGGTTCCATAATGCCTTTTTCCTCTGTATCGCATGCTTAATCTCTTCAGTCATCATTTCACACCTATGTTATTTAACCTTGTGACCCTTGGAATACACTTAGACATTGCTTCTACTAGATAGTTAGTTCTTGAATATCCCCCAATCTGCATTGATCTCTTTTCCAGCTAACTCCTCCTTTCATGCTACACCTGCAAGCTGTCTCCTGAGCTCCTCATAATTACCTGCCTTGTAGTTCCACATATACTCTTTCTTCACAGAGGTCCTCATATCAACTGGAGGGTGATTTGACATCTCATTAATAATATCATCCTCTGATGAGATGATCAAATGCAAGGCCCTCAACCATGTCATTACCTACATGGTTGAGGGCCTCTACCTGGAGGTGAGGAAATGCAAATCCAAACTACAGCTGGCAAAATAGCTTCAAACTTCACTTGTGAATTAACAGTCATACAAGCAGCTTTCAAGTATTATCTTTCTAATCCCATAGTAAACATTACAGAAGGAATAACCATCTACAGTGACTCAAAATCTGCACGAGGCATAAACAAATGGAAAAACAAAACTCACACAGGAATTTCATGAAAAAATAAAAAATTTAAATTTGAAAAATAAGAACTGTATGCTGCAATGGATACCAGCCCATGTAAATATTGAAGACAATGAGAGAGCAGACAGACTAGCGCCAAAGAAGCAGCATACTTACCTCAGAAATTAGACCCATTATCACTAACTGATGCTAAATCTGTTGCATAAAAAAGATTGGTTAAACAAACTATCAAGATGGAGAATGAAATCAGCGAAATTAATGAAAATAGAATAATAACCACAATCATCACCACACTAAGGAGGGAACATTTTAAAGGCATGAAAATTCATCTGGAGTACCAGAAGCTATGAAATATGTAAGAACTATCCAGGAGTCAAACTATTACCTGCCCATATCTATTATTGTCCAGCAATTGCTGCTATTCTACAAAAAATTAACAATAACCCTATAGAAAAGCTGCTCTGCGAACGTTCAACAGATTGCCAACACAGTTCTACAGGCCCACGATCATATCTGGAAGCTCTTCGACAGACTTGACAACAACAACAACAATCTCGTCATCCCAGTTTATATTGCCATAATTAAAATCACCTAGAACAATCATCCTTTTCTTATTTGCTTGGTTTTAATTAATTTGATTATACATTTCATGGTCACTACCATCCACATTACCAGGTCTATAACAACATCCAACTAAGTATATCATTCTATTCACCTCTATCTCACACCATACTGCCTCAAAACATCGGCTACTATTCGGCTCTTGTATCTCTACTTTGTATGGACATAACTCTTACTCTATCATCAATAGCACTCTCCCCTCCCTTTTTACCCTTTCTATCTCTGTGAAATACATCATACCCTTCCATCTCTATTCCTGTCAGGATGTTATCCTCATCCAACCATTCTCACTTATTCAAACAATTCTTGGATGAAGAGACTCAGTTAATGGAACCATTTCATTTGCCTTGTTTCTTAACTTCTAGCATTTGTACACTAACATAACAGCCCATTCCTGGATCTATAACAAGTTTCCCTGACATCACTTATTAGATGTGATTTCTCCATATTAAACTCGAGCCATTTCTTTTTTTTTTCCCTTATTCATCTTAGAACATTCTTAAAATCCAACTATTTTCCCTCGATCTCAGGTCAACCCCTTCAATTTTTGTTTACGCACACACATTCATGTCCTCTCGGAGAATCATCCTTTCTCATGCTGTGTTCCCCTGCCCAACCTGAGCCTCCCAGTTTCCCTGTTTGTCTTGCACACATGTTCTCTCATTCTCTATACTCATGCTACCCACTTTTTCATTCATAACTACCACTTCAATCTCACCTTTTTTTTTTTTACTCTCCCGCTCTTTCACATCATGTCTTACTTGATCAGATTCATTTTCAGCACTCGTTTCTCTACCTTCCAGCAATAGCAGCAGTCTTTCCAAATGACTCAATACCAAAAGCACTCAAATGCAGTCCATCACTCTTATACAGTTCAATTCGTTCATCAAACTCATTTCACACATTAACAAACTGCACTCCTTTCTCCTTATACATTTCTGCTAAGACATGTATAAGGAGAAAGATACACTCTTCACTCACCACATTTCATCATACCTGTCATACCTGGGCAACACACTGATTATCATTCCTATCACACAATTTTCTTTTATTTCTTCTCAACAACCTCCTGATATCCAATCTTATGTGTTACTTGTTCCCAATTGTCATTTGTCCCCTAAAAACTCTTTTGCTCACTTATTCCTCATATCCAACACCTCAATCCCTCTATTCCTTTTTACCTGCAGGAAAACTGAATAGAATGATTGTATCTTCTTGTTTACCACATCTCTAATAATCGACTTCCTGTATAATGCCACTCATGGTTCTTTTGTTACCTCTTTCATATCGATATCATTCATTTCTATCATTTTCACTCTTCCATGCATATCTTGAATTCTCTTAATTTCATTCCACATCCGTTTCATCTCTTGCCTCATCTTAACCAACTCAGCTGTCAAATCTTGCATCACATTTTTGCTCTCATTCACTCTCTCAATTTTATTGCCAGCCATACACGTTCGTTCGCTGTCAACAGCGCATGCCACCTTACCTTTAATTGCCCTCTGTTTTTCAACTTCTGCTACATTTGAATTGCTCATTCGCTTTTTACCAATTTTCTACTGCTCTTTTACACTGTCCCTATTTGCTATCAAATGAGCACTCATCATTATCGTGGTATTCTTGCTATTAATTTCAGTCACCAATACATTACCACTCAACAAATCCTCATTCCGATCACTCCTCTCACACAACCTCCTTCCATCCACCTGAAATATCCATAATTTACCTACACAATCAAATGAATGCATATTGCACATCTCAGTCATTTCACGAAATGACTGAAATCTTCCTGCAAAAACAAAGCTGCCACCATCTTTCCTTTGCTGGTTACTATACTCCTGCTCTAAGTTTAATGATTTTGTAAACAATCTTAAACAAGCCCACACACACTAGAAACACTGCAAGCAAACAGCTTTTACAACAACTCTTACTCATAATACACACTTATTTACAATTAATTATTCCAAAAAACTTATCTGAAATGGGAGCCTTCTTTGCATAAACCTTAAAAGGAAACACCACCTGGTGCCTTGATATCCTGAATGCCTCCAGTTAATCTATCTGTAATATCATATCTATCCTACTCACATCTTTCACTGCTTTATATCCACCTCAATGATGCACACACTTGCAAAGTGATCACTCAGTAATTCAACTATTTTTCCTTCTATCACCTCCCTACCATTGGTATTCATTCAACTTATTTTTCTACACTCATTTTTTGAAATGAGTAATGAAAAGTGAAAGAACTCTTTTGGGATTTGGTTGGTTCTACTAATTTCTTCTCATAATCTAATTTTGCCTTTCCCACCATGCTAGTCATACTTCTTGCCTCTGTATTGTACTGCCCACGAAGCTGATGACCTTTCTCCTTATGCCTTCCACAATATTTTACTTCTTTTGTTACTTTTTGTAAATTCTGCTTAATGATGCTATTCATCCATTTAGCACCCACCTGATTTACAATCTTAACCTTAAGTATGCTATCCGATACTGCTTTCATTAAATATCCTTAGCACTCACCTGATTTACCATCTTAACCTTGGGTATGCTATCTGATACTGCTTTCATTAAATACCCCTTAAGTATTTCCCATGAATGTATGTACACCATTTGACATCTTTCTATAGTCGTTTCTTATGCCATGGAAAACCTCCTAAGTTTTTCATAATCATCAGCTTCATAGTTCCACATATAGCCATTCTTAGTTGAAAAGTCTTCATATTTAAGGCATTTCCAAGTTCCCAATCCAAGGCAAAGTGATTAGCTTAGTAATGGACAAATTTTCTGACACTGTCACTAGATCAACTACACTCAAACGTCTGGTACCTTCCATCAAATACTGTTTAAGGTAATCATCTCTCAATACTATATATTCCATTTCTTCCCCCTACCTCATGTCTTGTCCTCCTTTAAATTTATGTCCCCATGACTGAAGTCCTCCGTAATGATGAATATTTCTTTTTGTTCCCCTAGCCTATTCCAGAACCAACTATATATATTTTATTCTCACAAAAGATAGTTTCATATGTAGTGGCTCTCTCAATTTTACTTGTCTTTGGTTTTTTAATTTTTTATGTGACACCTACAGTACATTACATTAGTTCTATGGACAAACTAATTTTTTTTTTACTATTTTTAGATTGTTTAAAATTTATTTACATAATCTGGAAATCTTGCTCTATACCAAACATGGGACTTGTCACAGACGTCTTTGTATGTTAAGGGGTTAATGATTTCGTTTTGTATACAATTCCCTAAATAACGAACATGAATTTCATTGTTTTTTATGCGTTCTACATGTTTTTGTAATGTACTGTCAAATTGTTTCAAAAATTTTCCATTATTATTTGTATAGAAAGCATCTGAATTTCCTCTGAACGCTAGGTTTTCTTTTGCAAGAAATTTAGTAACCGATATCATGCATTTTAGAACATGCATCCAGTGTTCTTGTTCTTTTTTGAGTAATTTTAGCTGAATGTTGATCAATTGTAGTTTCATTTTTAAATGCTTTTCCAAATCAATCCATTTTTCAAAATTATTAAAATGTTCTTGAGATTTTTCATGGTGCTGAAGAACTTGGGACATATATTTCCAATCATTATTTCCTTCCGAAATTAAGCTCATAGTTGGAATATTAGAAAATAATTTGCAGCAGAAACAAAATACTACATTTTTTGAATTTGAGTAAATTAACTAAGATCTTTTAATGGTTTCTCCATTACTCAAAATCCTATTATAATGCTATACATGAAAACTTCTATTATGTTCATCACGTGAAAAAAGTCTCTTTTGATTCAGAAGGAGGATCTCATTTTCTAATATATCAATTATTGAATTGGACAAGTTTGGCCATAAAGCTGGATCATCAAAAAGCTCTTAATTTAGTGTTGAGGTATTTGTATTTGAAGTCGAAGCTATTGATTGTTTCTCAAGAGCCTGATTATCATCTAAACACAAATTCGAATTTTCAGACTCATTGTCAGTGGGAGAATCCACAGGAACGTCGCTATCACCGATTCTTTCTGATAATTTCAAAAATTTCCGCAATTGATTTTCTTGCTGAGCTCAAATAACTTCTCGTTCTGCTTGTCTTTTCTCAATTTTCTCAATGAAATTGGATCTAAATGTTTCTGTCCCAGGGATTATCAAAATAAAAATAATTATTTGGAGCTTATATAATTAGAGTAAAATATAATTATCTTTATAAATATGTATATATAAATTTAATATTTTTTAAATATATGATATATCCAATTTAATTTTTTTTTTCATTTTTTCTGATTCCAGTATAATTGTAACATAAGCTCTGTAAGTTTTCCACCCTTTTACTTTTCCGCCTGCGGCATTCACCCATTCTGCCCCTGCTTCGCACCGGGCTTGCCTTTGATCTAAAAAAGTCAAATGATAAATGCAGAGAATCCACAAATTGTCTCAAGAGAGTGCATGTTGAAGTACCTCATAACAAAGACGATTCAAACTTTCAGCGTAATTCAAAATTTTTGGGAGGAAGGAGAAACATATATGGGAAATATATGAGTTTTGAATTACTTCAACCTTAGCATCTTGTCTGTCTTGCTCCCACTGACGAGACCTCAATAAAGGTCAAAACCAGCTTGGGTAGTGTGCTTTGTATTATGGGATAGTAAGGGAAGTGAAATAAAATAATCAGCCTCTATATACAAGTAGCTTAATCGTGAAGAAACTTCATGTGCAAACTTTGTTTGCTTACACTTGGATAAAGAATTACACCAAGAATATAATTTCTTGGCATCTTTTAACTTACAGCACTAGGGATGTTGCATAACACTGACATGTAAGAAAAATTAAATGATGGAATAACAACTTACATTGGAAGCATTATTTAATATCAGCAAAATTTTGGCCACTTACAACCATTCTCAATGCTCATTTATTTTATCTCTTGATAAAATAAATCAGAATAACATTTGAAATTAAAGCGTGTGTTATAATGCATGATATTAACTGTAAGAGGAGAGAGGTTTATCTATAAACTATTAGAATTTATGGGAACAAAATAATTAACAAAAAATAAATAACTTGGCACAATAATGAGGAATATTGTTAAGGATAACTTCCAATAATTGGGAAAACCTTATGTAGTCATTTTCATAATTTTTGGGAGGAAGTTTGGCAGGTAGATATGGGCTTCACAGTTTTCATTAATAGTCTTCCTAATAAGAAATAACTTGATGCAAAAATTTTTGTTTTTATTATTATTATTTTCCTGACTCCCATTTATTATTTTCCCCCATGAAGTCACCGGACTCATTATGGGAGGTCAATATTAGTGAACACAAAGTCTATCATATCACTTCTTAAACTCATCCTTAATCTGCATGTTCACCATCAGGAGCGAATGCTGATCTTGAAATTCACGCTTGCTCTTGTTATCATTCAGGGAGTGAGAGGTGTGATTGAAGTCAGATTAGAGGAATAATGAATTACTGACCATTTAAAATTATATATTTAGAAATTCATGTACATTTAATCATACAAATACAACATTTATTTTACAAATGATATTCTGTCTTTTTCAATTTAGCTACTTGAATACAAATTCTACTATACGGTTCTTCTTTATGAACTGGTCAATAACATCATTATAAAAAGTGGGTTGTAACTTAATTTTCCCAAGCAACACACACACTTGCAAAGGCTGGCTGAAGCTCACTGGCTAGAGCTACTTTGACTGCGTATGGCCTGTGTTTAAGCAACAGAGTGAGATGACATGAAATGGCTATGCATGCGCATGAAATCACAGTGCTGCTGCGAGGACCTGGAAGCTCCTACAACCGAGCAAGCAAAGGTAGCTTTGACTAGACAAGCAAGCATCGGCCTTTAATGCACAATGCAAAGCTCAATTATTGCCGCATAAGTTTAAGATGTCTTCTGTCTACAAAAATAAAAGCCTAAATGGAATGCTTATAAATGCATGCATTTATTAACAAATAAATATTACTTCTTTCTCAATTAATGAGCTTGCGCAGCAAGCATGGAAAATTCGATCCTGCTCACCACCTCAGGCAATGCATTCCATGCTACTGCCAGTCTTCATGCAAAAAACTGCTCCTTACTCTTTTACTCACCACCTCCTTTTGCAACTTACAGGGATGGCCTCTTATCTTTGTTCCTTTCCCTTTTACCATATGAAAAATCTCCTCGGTGTTAATACAACAATAGCCCTTCAACAGCTTAAATGTCTCAATCATATTCCCCCCCCCCCATTTGCACAAAGAACTTGTACAATGTTGATTATCCTCATAATCAACATTGAGCAGTCCTGACATCATTTTTGTTATTCGTCACTGCCATCTCCAATGTTACTTCATCAACTTCAAATCCTGGAGACCAGATCTGAGCACAGATCTGGATGTAGTCTGATCAAAGCTTCATACAATGGGACAGCACATTTTTATCTCTCATGGTCAATGTTCTCCTGAACATTGCCGCAATTCTCTGAGAAGTCTTCAAAACCTTTGCAAAATGACCTCAGAACTATAAATCTTTATCCATTATCATCCCAAAATCCCTTACTTCCTCCACTTCTTCCAATACAACTCTATCGAGTGAGTATGAAGCACACCATCTGTGGATCCCAAATATTAAAACCTTACATTTAGTTGCATTAAACTAACATTTTCATGCCTTTGTCTACTCTTCCAGTTATTCAAATCCTCTTAAAGAGCCAAAACATCAGCACTACTACTCATAACTCTTCAAATCCCAGAGATTTCAAAACCTAAGCTTCACATCATCTGCAAACAACTGAACATCTCCCTGTAGTTCTGCATAAAGATTTAACAGCAATGGTCCCAGGACTGAACACCCTGTGGAACTGCACTTGTAACCTTCCTACTCCCTGATAATGCTCCCCTATATACAACTCTCTGATATCTATCAGACAGCCAGTCATCAATCCAATTCACTAACCTGATATCCAAACCCACATAATGCAACATAAAAATCAACTTGTCATGTGGCACGCTGTCAAATGCCTTACCAAATCCTTGCTCTTGTTACTCTATTGTAAACGATAACTAGATTACTAACAAGAGCATCCTTTTAACAAATGCATGTTGGCCAGTAAAAATAACATTACTCTCATCTGCCCAATTCTGTATATGAGTTTTTACCAATTTCTCCCAAATCTTAACTACAGAGGAAATAAAAATAGGCCTAGAGTTTGATGCTTCCACTCTACCACCACCCTTATGCAATGGTACTATCTTATTCTTCTTCCACTCTCCAGGAACTTGCCTTATTGCAAGACTTTCATTAAACAGCCAAATCAACTGTACAGTCAGTTCCATAGCACATTTCTTTAATTCCATCTAGTCTGCCTGCCTTATTGACATTTAGCATACTCATTATTCAGAATACGTCCTCTTCGTTCACTTCTAACACTTCACCACTCGTTATCCTTCTAGGAATAAAGCCTGTAGTACCAGGATGGAACACCCTAATAAAGTGATCATTAAATAGCTCAACTATATCATCTGCTTGGTCATCTGATTCCCATCTCCACCCAAAAAGATAAACCATCCACTATCATTTTCCCTCCTGCTCACCTCATAGCCAAAAAACTCCTTGAATTGCAATGCTGGTCTCCTCTTATATTCTAAATTTTCACTCCTTACAATACTAGTCACTTTCCTAGCCTGAGCCTCATATTCCTCATACAACTGTTCTCCATGTCTCTCTCTTTATATGGCTTCCATAGTCTCTTTTTCCTTCTGCAATTTTCCCCTTTTATTCGTGTTGTCATCCATTTGATTCCAAATTGCTTTTCATTTTTCACTCGAGGTATACAATCTGTCATTGCTGTCAACAGTTTTTTCTTAATTTTCTCCCATGCACTAATGATCCCTTTTCCTTCAAATTCTTTCATCCATTGTACTGCTGCAAACAGGTTTCTAAGTTGATAGTCACCTGCCTTATAATTCTAACACATAACTTCCTATTCATCCTCCAAGTCATGACTACATGATCACTGTCACCAACATGTCATTTCAGTCACAATCAGATTCTCTGATGCTATGACCAAATCCAGAACTCTCGATCCTTGTGTTCCCTCCACCAAATGCTGCCTAACCATAATGATCATTTGCTTTGCACTTATCAAACCAATTTGCCTAAACATTTCCTGCTCATCACTATCTATATTCCCTGGTCTGTAGGGAATATAGATAGTGATGAGCCTCAATCTACTGAAGTCACACTTCCCCCCTGATATATTTGAACTATTCAAATTCACAATACATGCAGGATATTTCACATGGAAAGGGAAAATATACAAACAAATTGATGGGACAGCCATGGGCACCCCCCTTTCTCCCCCTAGCCAACTTTTACATAGAACACCTGGAAAAACAAGCAATCAATACAGCCACTCTCAAACCAACACTTTGGCTACGCTATGTTGATGATGTGCTTGCTATTTGGCCACATGGCCCTGAGACATTGAAAACATTCTTAGCACATTTAAATAGCCAACATACAAAAATCCACTTTACTATGGAACTGGAAGCCAACAACTGTCTGCCCTTCCTGGATACACTCATCACACGTCTCCCAGATGGTTCCTTATCATTTTCAGTTTTTAGAAAACCCACACATACAGGCAGATACTTACACAAACAATCACACCACCATCCTTCTCAACAATATGGCATATTAAAAATGCTAACCCATAGAGCGAGAGCAATCTGTTCCAATGACAAGGCTCTTACTGATGAACTGACTCACTTACGCCACACCTTCTTGGCCAACGGCTACAATCCACATAAAATAAACAAAATACTAAACACTCCTAAGAAACCCCTCCCACCATCCACCACAGAGAACTACAACAAAACAGTCACCATCCCTTACATTAAAGGCACATCCAAAAAGATCTCAAGAATTCTCAATAAACATAAACTACGCACTACATTCAGACCATGTAGCAAATTAGCCACCCTCATCCGCTCACCCAAGGACAGCATTCCTCCTTTATCACATCCAGGAGTCTACCAAGTACCCTGCTCATGCAATCAAGCCTACTACAGTCAAACAGGAAGAACTGTGAATATCCGCATCAGCGAACATAAACGATACATCTGGAATTATCATTATGGGAAGTCGGGCCTAGCAGACCATGCTCTGGATACCCCTGCACATAGGATCAACTGGAAAAACACAAAAGTACTACACAGAAACCCATATAAATCAGAGAGATTGTTCTTAGAGGCGACAGAAGCCCTAAAACACACTCCAAATCTCAACAAATATGGCTGTATTAACTTGCCGAAGATCTGGGAGACAGTCATATTAAGAAAAAACTAGCACTTTTCTAGGACTCTAGTAATACATGATAGGTTTTTTTTTTTTTTTTTTTTTTCAAGATAGAGGGCACCAAAATCAGGACTTTAGTCTTTGTGTTGCTGCTACAATTTTGTTTAAGTACACCATGTTGTTTTAGTCTCGCGTATTGTGACAAACAGTGTTTTTGTGCTCTGAAGATGCTGGTTATAATACCAGCAAAATATCAGCATCAAGTTAATAAATTAATTATTTACTTAGTTTCTGTGTTCTATTATACCGTTAAAATAATAAACAACATGTTCGACGAACACATAAGTCTGTCCACACGTTTATCATAATTGTTCTTGAATTCATTCACACTGTTTGCACATGCAATATCCAATGGCATTCCATTCCAATCACACACCACTCTATGACAGAAAATTTCGTCCCCTTCTTAGCAGCACTCATTCTCAGCTTCCAAGGAAGCCTTCTTGTCCTTTCATAAAATAAAAAAAATTCCATCTTCTGAAAACCTGTATGACCCATTCAGAAGTTTGTTAGTCTCAAAAATATATCACTCCTCTTTCTCCTGTTTGTCAGTGTCTGAAGTTTATAAATTCTCAATCTGTCTTCATAATCAGTATTAAACAATCCTGATATCATTTTTAACACTCTCCTTTGAACTGTCTCGACTTTATCAGAATCACAATGTAAACCATGAGACCAAACCTGTGCATAATAATCCAAGTAAGTCCATGTATCGTCAAGACCTTGTAAAGCGGCAAAATGACATCCTTATCTTTATATGTCAAAGTCTGTTTCAGCGTTGCAATGATCTTTTGAGTTGTATTTGGAATCTTTACTACATGGCTTCAACTTCCTATCTAATAACAATCCAAGATCCCTAGCCTGATCAGTTTCTTTTAATCATGGCAAAGTGCATGATATAATTGCTACACATGGAGACAATACTCAGATCGTAAAATCATAACTAAATACCACAATTATACAAAAAAAAAAAAAAAAATTCAATGTCAATTCAAATAGTGCAAACTTAAAAACTAGTATTATCATGAAATAAACACACCAATATCTTTCCTTATTACTAATACTTATCTTTTTTTCAACAGTTCATGTCACTTCATCTTTGCACACTAGCAGCACCTTCCATCACTCAATGAATTCTCTATCTAGTAAAGGGTGGCTGGCCAGACTTGACCTATCAGACTCATAAGCAAAGCAAGATATAACCTTGATGTTCTTCTAAATGAATCTGATTAGACCGACCAGTCTACCCATTACAAGAAATGCCACACAAGCACAGAATTCTATATACTCTAGGATACGAAATCCTTAATAGAGCCTAGAAATGAAATTTAATTTTCCAAACTGGATGGAAAGAAACTTAGAAATTAATCTAGAAAAGTAGCCTTGCTAGTTTTTCCAAACACACACACCCTTGACATATAGAATGGAAATTCTAGAAGATTCATGTAGAGGAGGAGTTGGATGATTGTCATAATTAATAATTACTCTGTCAATTAGTTTTGTGCACTGTAGCCATTGGCAATGACGGCAGCTCTGATAAAGGACACTTCATTATTCAAAAAGAATCAGTTGAACATAAAATGTGTGCACAATGTACCAAGATTTTAATAATTAGTATGGTTATTATTACCAACACCAGACCTCCATGGAGTCAAAAGACTTATCGTGGGCGGAAAACAACATTACAAACAACGCCCATCAAACTGTGCCTTAAACTCACTCAGTGTATCTGCATTCACCACAATGTCAGGCAAAGCATTACACTGACCAACCATTCTCCATGCAGAACCTACTTTTTATGACCCTGCTCATACCCTCCTTATACAACTTCCAGTTATGCCCCCTTTTTCTACCCCTAACTTAATACATCAATTCTGAGCTGGATGATGATGTGACACAGTACTGATATTCTTTTCAGTATGTGTTATGTTTCTGTATACAGAAAACTGCAGACTGTCATTAAGTTGTCGCAAGATAAGAATATCTAGAAATTGGAGGCCAAGGTTGTCTTCTACTTCCATGATAAATTTCATTCTAGGTTGGACTGAATCAGTTTTTTTCAGAAATTTAATAAGTTCAGACAAGGAACTCTTCCTTGTCTGAACTCTTCGCAGCAAATACATCATTAACATATCAAAGCCAGATGGAAGGCTTTAGGAGAAAAGATGTTAAGAATATGTTGTTTGAAACATTCCATTTAGTAGTTGGCCAAGGTCAGAGAAATAGGAGACAGACCTATTGCAGTTCTTTCAGTATATTTTTAAATTTTTTTTGGAAAGAAAAATAATCTTTGTTTATAGCAAAGTTTAATTTTACAATGACAGAAGGAAAATCATGACATAATAATCCTAATGTATCTCTTCCATCTCCAAGAGCTAAAACACCAAACTAATTAACAAAGTAGTTAATATTATACTTGCCAAGAAAACATATTCTTATTTAATCTTTTATCCAAGTGCAGCATCCAATCCTTCTCTAGAAGAAACTTCTAGAATTCTAGAACTTTAGCTATCTTTTCAGAAGTACCATAGATATAGGGAATGGGAATAGTTTTGTTATGATCTGCTATGTCAGTTGCAGGAAGGACAGGATAGACATGCACTATTTTGTGTATATTTTATGAGAGTTGTAGCCATTAGCTAAAAAAAGGGTTACATACATCACTGAGTTCTATGGCAAAAGATGTGTTATTAACACATTTATGCCAGCAGTATTTGGCACATGTTGCACTGACTGTGGGAACTTGCTTTCCATATGTATGTCCCTTCTACAGTGGACAGGTGAATTTTCACAAAGATGATATGGTATGTTAGTTGCTGCTTAACAGTATAATTTTATATGTGAAATTAGCATTTGTGAACTTTTTTTAATCATATCGAAAATCTCAAATGGAATTTGAACTGATTTCAAGTAAACGAATTTAAACTGAGGGATAACAAAATAGAAAAAAAATTTATTATTTGAATGTGCAACTAGTTTTGTCTTAGAATACTTCATCAGGTGTGTAACATGAAAAGAGAAAATGAAAAATATACATTACAAGAGAACATCAGCTATAAAAGTTACAAACAGATTGCTGACATTTGAAGGCATTCTGGATATCATAGTAACAATTGGAGTAGTTATAGCTTAGGCTAGTATTAAGATGAACCAGACTGAGGACAATTTCTGTCAATTCAATATTTTTTTCTCTCTTTCTCTCTCTCTCTCGAGCTCATCATAGCATCTAAAGTTTGCTGATTTATTCCAGATCACTGGGTGAGTGATAGTCTTCATCGTCAGGCTTAGCGGAATTAAGAATGCAATTAGAGAGCAATAGATTTCCACTAAATATGTTTTAAGCTGTCATGTTTAGGTTTTCTTGTACGAAGTAAGGAGTGAAAGAATGTGGATTTTATATTTTTTAAGAATTTTGGCTAACTTTGGTGAAATGGAGATGATATACAGAAGAGATATAAAACCTTTTCCATCATTACTGTCTTCAATACACTGAGCAGGTGGATTAAAGAGCAACTTATGAAAGTCTGGTTCTTCTGAAAGGTTGTTAGAAGAAACTTTAATTCTTTGGTAATCTCTTCACCGAGGAAGGAACAAGCACATTTATTTAGTGTAGAAATGATGCCAAGCCTTTGGAGCAGATAATGATGAGATTGTATATGAGGATATCTGTGGATTTTCTATGAATAGAGATCTTTAGTTTTTTCTGACACAGGTATAAGTTTGACATCCAGGAACAGGAGAGAGTTCAGGAAGACATTTAGCAAATTAGGACTATGGATCCAAATTAGGTCAGAAGTGACAAAAGAAACGTTGGCTGAGTTAGCATATCCATTCCCCTGCCAAAAGGCTGCGAGTTCAAATCCTGCCATGGGAATGGATGTTTAGAGTTGTAGAGTAGGAGCTCCTCCCTCGATGAGTCTTTGGACTCCTTGGAGGTGTCATGTAATAATAATAATGTTTGTGAATGTATCTGCCTATATGAGTGGGTTTCCTCTATACTGAAAAAGCACATTACAATTAGGCAGGCAAGTGATCGAGGCATCAGAAAAGAAACACAAGGATTCTTAAATGTGAGCATTTTAAATTTAAAAAATATGAAGTATTTAAAGATTTGTTTAAAGATTTGGTTCAATTGAGAAAAAGTCTTCTTCATAGAAGTTGATTATTATAGGAAAAGTGATAGCTAAATTATATCAACTATTAAACATAATACAAACTAAGGGTATGTATTTATAACTCAGTTAAAATTTTTACTCTACCTTAGAGTCTCAAGATATTTTAGTGCTGTTTGAAATGAACTCAGACTGTAACCTTCTTCACCTAGTTTAAACCTAAAAAAAAAAAAAAAGATATTCATGTTCACAAAATCTTATTTAATTATTGAAAATTGCCAATTACACTTTAAACATGAAAAATGTTTTTTTTTTTTACATATTTTTTTCATACCTTATGTTTCTTCAAAAAGTATACAAATCATTTTAAGAAAGGATTATACATTTCATTACAAAATTACTGGCACTGTGTTTGATTTTAGTCATTATACTATTATTTTTGTTTACCTACTGCCAGGAGTAGAACGAATAACGGTGAATATAAAATCACAGAAGAAGCAAAAATGAATGCATATGAAGACATATGAAGTCAATTTTCAAATAAAAAGTTGAACAGATTGCTATACATCATGGTTTTTTTTAAATAACATTCAGGCTAAAAGAAAGTGAATGAATTAAGAAAAATCCTTTTCCAGCTGACTATATTAATAGCTAGAATTTGCCTAATATCCTAATCAAACTATATGGAAGTATATAAAACTATATAAACTAGGATGGTGTTTAAGAAAACTGAAATGTGGAAGTATTAGCTGGAGTTAGATCATATTATCCTGAAATGCTTAAAACTTTTATTTCTGCATCTTTAAGCATTTCAGGATAATATGATCTAACTCCAGCTAATACTGGAGTTAGATCATATTATCCTGAAATTAGCCATCTTTGAAAGCTTCTCATGGCTTTCATTTTATAATACAGTGACAGCTGAATTGGATAAAGGTAATGGGTTTACTATTGCTGGATTTTGCAAAAGCAAAACTTGTGCCATATAAATTTATTCAAATGGCTCCTGTCTCTACCAATTTCATTTATATTCTGTTATCTACTTCCATGGTTAAATTGTGTCAATTGTTTCATATTCTTACTATTAAGTGTGTCATTGATGTTTGTTCTTACTCATTATATGGATATATTATCCTTTATTTTCTCCTGTTTTTCATCACTTATCTTTTTAATGGATATCACATTTTCATGCTAAATTTATAACAGTCGTTATTTATTATTATTATTATTTTCTTGGCCATCTCCAGGGAGTCAAAGACCCATTGGAGAAGCCCATACTAACTAATATTAACACAATACCTATCATACTTCTCCTTGAACTCATTCACTAATGAGCCATTCACGACTAACTCTGATAACCTTCAACTCACAGTAAAAAATCTATTCCTCATACTCTTGGTAATCACACTCTTATTTATCTCCTTGATTCATTTCCACCTCAGGATGTTCTCTCACATCCTGTTATGTATTGAAAAAATACATAACAGGATGTATATACATCCTGTTATGCGTTTTTAATAACATATATGTTTCTTTCCATCATTTCCCCTCTTTTCTGCCTATTACCTATCATTTCCCCTCTTTTCTGCCTTCATAATCCGCAGACCTTCAATCTGTCCTTATAGGGAGAATTCCATAAATTACAAGCTTTGTCATTTATCACTGCATCCTTTCCACCATCTTCACATCCACAGTGAAACTAGGCAACCAGATCTGTGTGAAGTAATCTAAATGTGGCCTTATTAAAGCCTTCAAAAAGAAAAATATTAACCTCCCATCCTTCATCAATGTATTCAGCACCCAAGTAATCTGAAGAGCTGTGTTTGACTACTTTGTAGTATGCCCTCTAAACTTCACCTTCTGTATGCAATCACACCCAAATCTCTGGCCTAATTAATTTTCTTTTGCCCATTTCCATCAATGTAGTATTCAATTTATGATAATTTCTTCCCAAAATGCATGACCTCACCTTTTCAGCACTAAACTGGTATCCACCTCTTTAAGTTATTTTACAGGATCTCTATATCATTAACTATCACTCTTCCTAACTAAACATTCACCGTAAACCACAGTAATTAAATTTTTAATAAGTAAAGATTTTGTCCTAAGTCTGGCCGTCCACTAATGGAAGATGAAATAAATCCTCCATACACCTTAGCACCTCCGTAGTGCAATTGGAAGAATGACTACATTGCACCTTTCAATTGGAAAAGGCCTAAGTTTGATTCTCGTCATGATGGGAGGAATCTTTATATGGAGGCAGTAGGGTTTTTTCTCCAGGAAACTCGGGTTTTTCCTCCCGCATACAGACAAATAGGCCCTTCAGAACACATGCAATTTACAGACAAAAAAAACACTAGCTGTGGTGTTGGCCAATAGATGGCGCTGTTGTTGATGATTGGTAGTAGAGGTTCGGTCTACTACCTGCGATGAGGCTTCGGACTCCTTGGAGGTTTCACGAATAATAATAATAATAATAAATGTATTAGCACGAGGTTATAAGTTTGCTATTTTGCCTAAATGTATTCCATATCTAGATTCCATGCACAACATTGAAAGACACATCGGCCAAAGACTTCATTTCGAAATAGCCAAAGTAATCTATAATGCCAAACCTTTGGACTTCAACATCCCACCATCAGAACTGAAAGCTCTAAACTCCTTAAAACGAAATAAAAACATATTTATCACCAGAGCTGACAAGCGAAATACCACTATTGTCTTAGATACTAATTCATATGACTGGAAAATGAATTTATTACTTCGAGATTGAAATAAATACACCCAAGTTGATTATGATCCTACAAAAAGACAGTTCAAAAAACTTAAGTTACTCAACGAAACCACTTCCTTAGATCAAGAAACTATAAAAAATCTCAGAACATACCATGCTAGGACTCCTAGAATATATGGTTCACATAAACTATGCAAAACTAACATTCCACTCAGACCCACTGTGGATTCTATAAGCAGCCCGACTTACACATTATCAAGATTTTTTTCTAACTTTCTCCATCCTCTCACAGGTCATTCAGCTTCATCAATTAAAAATTCCACAGAGTTTCACACAAAAATAAAAGGCATTCAATTGTCAGAAACAGACATGCTAATTAGCTTTGACACTGTCTCCCTCTTCAATAATATGCCCCATTAGGAGAAAATAGAATTGTTAACTCAAAAATTCCATCTGATATTGTGGAATTATTCAAATTTGTTATTACATCCAGATACTTCACATGGAAAGAAAAAAATTATAAGCAAGAGGAAGGAACTGCAATGCGCTCTCCCTTATAACTAAACTTAGCCAACCTTTTTCTGGAACACTTTGAAGAAAACATTTTCACACTTGAACCAAAACCAAAAATTTCGCTACGATATGTTGATGACGTCTTTGCAGTCTGGAGTCATTCTGAACAAGAATTAAACTCATTTTTAGATAAGATCAACAATTTTCATCCTTACATGAAATTCACACTAGAAAAAGATATCATCACAAGGTATCTCCTTTCTTGTTTTACACATCCAACAAAAACAGGATGGTTCCATCTCCACTTTTGTCTATCGTAAACCAATGTTTTCGTGTCATTACATCCATAATTCATCGGTTCACCATCCATCTCAAAAATATGGTATCATAAAATCATTAGCATCCAGAGCAAACAAATATTGTTGCTCTGAAGAATCTTTAAACCAAAAAAAGGAAATCATCAAAACACAGCATACTAAATGAGTACAATCCAAAAGCATTAAAAAAATCATCAGCCACTTCCCTACGCATCAACCTAGACAAGAACAAGCCAGTAGGACTCCCATACCATATGTCAAAGGTATCTCTGAATGTCTGTCAAAAATTATGAAGAAATACAAACTTGCTTCTACCTATAAACCAATCAACCAGATCTACAATTTGCTACCTTCTCCTAAAGACAAACTCTCACCTTTGATGCTATCTTGTATTTACGAAGTTCCATGTTCTTGTAAGATCTCTTACTATGGACAAACAGGAAAATCCATTAGTAAACGCATCTCTGAACATCAAAAACCATATACGTATTATCAACCCACACAAATCTGGTCTCACACAACATGGAGTTGAAAACCCAAACCATAGGATTCAACGGAAAAACACCAAACTTCTACATAGATCCTAATATAAACATCAGAATTCATATAAAGAAAGTGCTGAAGCCCTACATCACAGACCAATTTAAACTGTAATGACATTCTTACTATCCCTAAAATCTGGGACATTGTCATCCTCAATTGTATAAAATAAATTTACGTATGTTATTTTTTATTTTACTGTAATTCTAATTATATTGGATTTTATCAGATATACAGGTATCTCTCGATTAATGTGGTTAATTAATCCTTCGATGTTACCGCGTATATCAAAATCGCATTAATCAAATCTAATAACGAATGGTAAAAATTACAATTTGTCCATGATCGATTACTGTATTAATAATTTGTTTTGTTTTATATGGTACTCTTTTAGGAAAAGATAAAAAATGAATGCAAAATAAATGTTTACTAAATACTTGCACCTACATTATTTACTGCAAATTTTGTATCAAAAGAAGTTATCAAGAGTCGTTTGAACAGTTTAGTTTTTTTCTTATTGACATAAATTCTATGATAACAAGCAAAATGACTCTCCAGACCTTGGCAAACAAGCAATAAAACATAAAGAAAAAACACGGCAAATATAATACATGATGGTACAAATTAAGAGGGGGGGGGGTAATGAGAGGAGACCTCCACATAGCCTTTCAAGGAATGCGGAGAACCGACCAGGGCTTCTGACCTAATGTCCAATCCTCACCTTCTCGTGGTGCACCCTGTTGGGTATCTACCCGGATACTGAACGAACGAGGATGGGCTGGCAATTTGGGATTTAGCTGACTAAATTGTATTCTTATTGGCTTAAACCAATATAGAAAATGATGGTACAACAAGACAAAATTTCATGCCGGCTGGGGCATTGCCTGGTTAAACAAGGCCCCCATTGTTTTCGCCAGGGAACCAGGGGGAACAGTGAAAAGTCAGCTACTAGAACAAATCTGAAAGCACACCCCAACTTAACATCACCAGAGTTAAAGATCAGTACTATCAACATAAGAAGCCTGAATGGCAAAGAAATGGAGCTAGCTGAAGAATTAGATACCAGATCGACATAATAGGGGTGACTGAAACAACAACAACAAAAAAAAAACTGGTAAGATCTTTCTGAGCAATAAATACAAAATGTTATATTCAGGCAATGACAATCAAGGAAAAGAAGGAGTAGCCATAGTATTCAACACAAAATACGAGGCTAATCTTCTTGAATGGCAGGCAGTCTCAAGTAGAGTGATGTGGGCAAATATGATAAAGATGATGATTGATGATAGCTGATGAGTTGCAGCCAAGGAGTATAGAAGTTGAACTGCAGGATAGAGAAAAGGGCACATCTGAGGCTGTTTGGTGTGAGAGAGAGTCTAGCAGAACAAAATATACAATTGGGTGCTGCTATAGACCAGGTGATGGAATAGATGGTGGGGATAGTATGCATAGGCAAATAGAAGAAATGAGTGGAAGGAGGGTAATTATTATGGGTGATTTCAATTATGGTAACATTGACTGGAAAGAGGAGAGGGCACACGAGAGGAAGGAATTGGATTTTATGCAGTTATTAAGGGACAACTATCTGCGACAGCATGTAGTGGAAAATACCAGGGAGCAGAGAGTGCTTGACCTAGTAATTGCATCTGAGAATGTTGCTGTAACGAACATGACCATGTTGCCACCAATTGGTGAGTGATCATAAGGTCATGACTTGGGAGGTGGCTAAAGGAGTGGAATTTACAATTAAGACAGGGTACATGTGGAATTACTGGGCTGGTAAGTATGACAAGCTTAGGAGTGTGCTTGGCTCAGTGCCATGGCATGTAAAACTGCAAGGGCTGGATGTTGATAGTGCATGGGAGGTGGTTAAGAAGTGTTTGCAGGAGGCAATGGTTGACTGTATACCAAGAGTCCGAATAATAAATCAAGTAGGGGTTAAATGGATGAATAATACTATTAAGCTTGAGCTGCAAAAAAAGAAACAATTGTGGAGAAAATTTAAGGAGAAAGGTAACCAGTAGGCACAGGAACAGTATAAAGCTCAGCCCAGGATGGTAACAAGGGTTGTAAGAAAAGCAAAAGCGGATTGCGAAAGAAAATTGGCCATGCAGGCTAAAGAGAATCCCAAACAGTTTTTTCAATATGTTGCAAGTAAAAGGAAAAATGTTCATGGCAGAATGATTTTAAAAAATGCTGAGGGTAGGGAGGTAACCGAATCAGTCGACATAGTGGAATTACTGAGCGAGCACTTTGCAAGAGTATATCATCCAGGTGGTGACATTGCAGGAATGGAAGAATCATCAGCTTATACTGGAATTGTGATGAATGAAGTAGAGGTAACTAGTCTATTACAGAACCTCAATGTCAATACATCTGTGGGATTGGATGGTATACCAGCTCGTGTCGTACGTGAAGCTGCTAAAGAACTGTCAGTGCGCTTGACCATTTTGTTTAATTTGAGCCTCAGGTCTGGGTCAGTCGCAAGGGGTTGGAAAGAGGGGAAAATAGTTCTGCTGTATAAAGATGGTTTCAAGGCTGCTGTTGAAAATTACCGGCCAATCAGCATAACAGGAATCATTATCAAGGTCTTGGAGAAAATAGTTAAGAGGAAAATACAAGATTGGATAGATGAAAATGGGATACTGTATCGGGGACAGCATGGTTTTGTGAAGGGTAGGTCATGCCTCAGCAACTTGCTCACGTATTATAACACAGTGACGGCTGAACTGGATAAGGGTAATGGGTTTACAGTGATTCTACTGGACCTTGCTAAGGCCTTTGACAGGATACCACACGGAATTCTAATCAGTAAATTGCAGCATATGGGGATGGATATAGGGTTGGTGAGATGGATAGGAGGGTGGTTGACGGAGAGATATCAGAGAGTGGTTTACTCAGGAGTAGAGTCCACAAGATGGCCCATGTCTAGTGGTGTGCCACAAGGATCTGTTCTTGGACCACTGCTGTTTAATTTGTTCATTAATGATATAGGAAAAGATCTGAGGGGAACAGTTCATTTGTTTGCAGATGATGCAAAGTTGGGTAGGGCAATAGTGAATGCAAATGATGTCAAAATTTTGCAAGATGATTTGGATAGATTGGAGGTCTGGGCTAAGGAGAATGGATGTCGATTTAATGTGGCAAAATGTAAGGTTATACATTTTGGGGTGAAAAGATTAGCAGCAGTTTACTGCATTGGTGGGACTGTACTCCAGGAAATTGATGACACACGAGATTTAGGAGTGTTGGTGGATAAGGAGTTGAAGTTTAGGGGGGGCACATTGCAAAAGTGGCCAAATCAACTCATCAAATCACTTGGTTGCTGAAGAATCCGTTGACAAGCAGAGATAAGCAGGTTATTGTTCCTCTGTATTGAGCCTTAATAAGATCCTATCTCGAATACTGTGCCCAGATTTGGTCACCTAGGTTTCTTCATGATGGGGAGGAGGTTGAGAGGATCCAGAGGCGAGTGACCAAGATGATAGCAGGTCTATGGAATGAACCTTACGAGAACAGTTTGAGGATTTGAGGGTTGCAAAAATTGGTTGATAGGCGGAGGAGGGGAGATATGATTGAGACATTCAAATTACTGAAGGGTTTCTATAAGATTAATCCAGAAGATATTTTTGAGAACAGGGCTGGTTGTGGGAGGACTAGGGGACATCCATGGAAACTGGGCAAAAGTGTGGTTACTAAGGGTGTTAGAGCTGGGTTCTTTACTTTTAAAGTGGTGAATGAGTGGAATGGGATGCCAGAGTCTGTGGTGGATGCTGTGACAGTGAATGAGTTTAAGGCGAGGTATGATAGATACTGTATGAATGTCGAATAGTTGTGATGAATATGATTTGGGGCCTCCCTCAATGAGTCTAAGGGTTCCCTGGAGTTACCCGTAATAATAATAATAATAATATCAGAATGGGGAATTGGACAATGAGACTTACTTTTGCCTACAGTCACACATAAGGTTCTACTAAGGTAGAAGTGGAGGATTGTTTTGATGCTTTAGAAAAAGAAACTGACACAATGAAAAAGGAAAAGTTGTTCCTTGTTGGGGATCTAAATAGCAGAGTAGGAAATGATTGTCAGCCATACAAAAATATTTTGGGAAAATTTGGAGTAAAGAGCAAAGCTAATAATATGGCAAATACCTGTTGGATTTCTGCTCAGGACACGGAATGGTTATTACTAACACCATGTTTCAACATAAAAATGTGCACAAATTCACATGGAGAGACGAGGCAAGGAATAAAAAAAGTTTCATTGACTATGTTATCGTTGATAGTGATGTTTTCTTCCTGGTGCAGGACACCAGAGTGTACAGAGGATTTGAAATTGGAAGTGATCACTATTTAGTCTTGAGCAGGATAAAATTGAATTTCATATTGAAAAGAATAACATGTAAGAAAGTTTTAAAGCGAATAAAAGTTGAGCAGCTCTCAGATGTGAACTGTAGACTAACATATACAAAGATTATTGAAGAAACAAAGAAAGAGTTTGAGAACAGGAACCAAACCTTGGAGATTCAGTGGCACACCTTGAAGAAAACCTTGATTGATTCAACCAGAGAGGCATGTGGTGAGGTTGTCTGCAAGGATAGAAAAATCAGAACTCCATGGTGGACACAGGAAGTTAAAGTGGCAGTGAAGGAAAAGAAGAAAACATAACAAAAGTTCCTGGCAAATAAGTCAGCTTTTGCTCTTAGAGAATATAGAGACAAATGTAAGAAAGAGAAACACTGTAAAACTAGTTAAACAAAAGTCATGGGAGGACTTTGCCAAGAACATAGAAAATAAATATCAAGAAGGTGGCAAAATATTCTGGAGGTTGTTGAAGAAGCTTAGAAATGGAGGAAAGAGTGCTATAAAAGGAGTTAGAGATGATAAAGGTGACATGAAAACAGGAGAAAAATATATCCTTGAAGTATGGAGTAATTACTTCGAGAAATTGCTAAATGAAACAAGCAGTGATAGCACAGTGGTAAAAAATACTCAACAGGCATATAGTCAGGAATACATATCCATATTTGAAGTAGAAAAAGCCATCAAAGGCTTGAAATGTGGAAAGGCACCAGGAGTAGATGATATTTTGATCAGAAATGTTTAAGTATGGTGGTATACAAGTCTTACAGTGGCTGCACTGCATAGTTCAGAAGGCATGGACAGAGGGACGAATTCCCGATGATTGGAGTAGAGCTCTAATACTACCCCAACAAGTAAAACATTTCATCTACTTAGGCACGATTTTTTGTGAAGATGGTAAATTAAATATAGAAATAGATAACAGAATCACAAAGCTGGTATGGTTGGAAGTCAATTGAATAAATTCATATGGAATAAGAGAGAAATTAGCCAGAACACTAAGTTAGATGTATACAAGACAGTGTTCAAACCAGTTTTAACTTATGGATGTGAGAGCTGGGTCAGAAGTAAAACACTTGACCAAAGACTAGAGACCGCAGGTAAGAGAGTCCTGAGAAAGATTAGAGGCGTAAATAGATAGCATCAATGGCAATATCATATTAAAAATGAGGATATTACGAAAGAACTTGATGTTGTCAGCATCCAGGAATGCGTTAGCAGAGCTAATCTCAGGTGGTATGGTCACTTAAACAGAATGGGTGAGGAAAGATTAGCAAAACAAGTGTTCTTTGCCTGGTTGGCAGGAAAATGACCCAGAGGAAGACCAAGATATAGGTTGATTGATATGGTACAAAGTGCCTTAGACGATAGAAATATAAGATCTGATAATGTTGGAGTTTTGACAAGTAACAGACTGATTTGGAGGAAAATTGTAGATAGGAAGTTAGTAATGATGTAAATTTTTCATGTAGTACTATCATATCCTGTACACCCCTTGAGGGTACATGGCAGGAATTTGATGATGATGATGATGATGACAAATTAAGTGGATATTAAATCCAACATTAATTCATAGCCGAATGTAGAAACTACAAGAGTTTCATGCCGAATATATAGAAACTCAAAGTTTCGGCAGATGCCAGCATAAGCAAACTTATGGGCAACTCGTAGTAAAGGTGGATTAAGATCCAGATCACTTTCCTTAGTATTTTCCATAATGTAAAGCACATCTCCTAGAGGACATGTATGATAAATAAGCCTTTGGCTCTCTATTTCAGTAATACATGATGGTTTATTTATTTTCAGTTACAATCTAGAAATTACTGAACAAAAAATAAAAAAAAAACAACTAAACTATACTATACTGACATCAAAGGCCATGGTATCTCTCAGATACAATTTATTGTCAATATCACAAACCTTTACATAACATGTGTTAAACCAAACTGCAAAAAACAGTGCGGAATATCATAACATATGAATGCATAGCTATTTATGACCTCCAAGCTATACACTGAATTGTGTAAGAATATTTATATTAAACATTTTGCATGTACCTGTCAGATCAGCTGCGAGCTCCACAGGGTTAAAAGCGCGTTAATCAAAACTCTTGCCGCAACTAATTTTGCCACATTAAGCAAGGGATACTTGTATTTTAATTTAATTCTATAACACGCTACTACACACATAGTGGGATTCCATTGTAATTGCGGTCTAACTGTTTGTTATTCCTAGTACTGTTTGCAATAACTGTACTGATGATGTCCTAAGATACTTAAGATGAAATATTTACTTATTATAAATGTAATTACTGTGGTTTACGTGTGAATGTTTAGTTATGAATACTCCACAGGTTTCAAAATAGAATAGAGTATTCACTCTTCTTAGTTTTTCATCACTGCCAAACAAATAGGTATTTTCCTTTAAATCATTTCCTATATCACTGATGTAGAAAGAGCAGTGGCCTGAGTAGAGAGCTCTTCAGTATGCTATGAGTTATCCATCTGCTATCTTCTGAATTCATCTTCTTCATAGACTACTCTTTAATGCCTGTCCATCAGCAACTCTTACATATATCACCAGCTTCATATCTGCCCTCCATTTGTTCCAATTTATATAACAGCATTCCTTGTGTTACCTGTCAAAAGCCTTAGCAAAGTTGCAGTGTCATTATGTAGCCATTTCCTTTATTATTATTATGGGCTACTCCATGGAGTGTTTAGACTTACTGAGAGAGGCCCTAAACATCATGCCGACATTCACACAATATCTATTATACTTTGCTTTGAATTCATTCAGAGTCATGGCACCCATGGACTCTGGAAACCTATTCCACTCATTCACCAACATCCAAGCCAAAATTCTAGTCCTGACATCCCTGATAACTACAAGCTTGCTCAGTTTCCAAGGATGGCCTCTAGTTCTCCCATGGCCAGACCTGTTTTGAAAAATTTTCTATGTATTAATCTTGTAAAAATCCTTCAGTAATTTGTATGTCTCAATCATATCACCCGTTTTTCACTTGTCAACCAATTTCTGTGAGTCACAAATCTTCAACCTGTCTTCATAATGTTCATTCCATAGACCTGATACCATCGTGGTCACTTGCCTCTGTATCATCTCCACATCAAAGAAACCCAAGAAACCCAGGTGACCAGTTCTGCATGTAGTAGTTAAGATTGGATCTTACCAAGACTATAAAGATAATCTATTTGTCTCTGCTCATTAGGGTATTCTTCAGTAACCAAGTAATCCAATGAACTGCTTAGCCACTTTTGCAATATGCCCTCTAAACTTTAACTTGCTATCTGCTAACATCCACAAATCCCTGGCTTCATCGATTTATTTAACCATGGAAGTAGATAAAAGAATATAAATAAGATTAGTAGAGCCAGGAGCCATTTGAGTAAATTTATATGGTACAAGTTAGAATTATATAGGATGATATTCAAACCTTTAACATATGGATCTAATAGTGGAGTTGCATAAGGATCAAAAGCAGATAACTGCAAGATCTTCACATAGCCTAAAGTAATGGAAGAGCTTGGTACAAGATAATGAATTATAATTTTGAGAAGTGGTGAAACAAGAAAAGGTTACTACCAAATATGGATATATGTGGAAGTATAAAGCAGGTAATTATAGGTAGCTCTATAGTCAGTTAGCATCAGTCAGTTAAGCAAGGGATACCTGTATTTTAATTTAATTCTATAACACGCTACTACACACACAGTGTGTAGTAGCGTGTTATAGAATATGTTGGGTAGATGAGCTATAGAATATGTTGGGTAGATGTCAGTATGTTGGGTAGATGAGCTGAGCAGAAAAGATGTTGACAGTGCATGGAAATTCAGAAAAAAAAAAAAAAAAAAATCAGCTAACGCCTTTTTATTCCCGTATACGGGAGTAGGCGAGGCCATTTAGCCCTATCTAACTTTTGGAGACTGAGTGGGCAGTTCAATCTCCACTGGTACCCAATCAGAGACACATTGCCCAAGGCTATCACTAATTAAGCGGTACGCAGTGAAGAGAGACGGCTCAAATGTGCTGCCATCTCGTGGTCCCTAACCCTAACACAATATATTTATGTTTGAAATAATGTGGGTTCTACGGTCGATTTTCTTGAGTTTACAGGACGAAAAACCCGAGTTTCCGGGAGGAAAAACCTGCTTGCCTGTGCCAGAGATCGACTAACTCGGGAACCGGTCGAAAAAAGGCTTAGAAAAATTTCCTCTAGTCGCCGACTAGACTCGAAACCAAGTCTTCCTTCGTGCAGCCAAGCGCGGCGGTTTGCAAACGCCACATCCGCTGAGCTACACAGGATTGCATGGAAATTCACAAGGCAGTATCTGACACAAGCAATATAACTGCATACTAAGAATTATGCGAGTAAATAGAGTAGGAGTAAAACTGATGAACAGTGAAATCAAGTAAGCTGTGTTGGAAAAGGAAATGTTTTGGAGGAGATACAAGACAGTTGGTGTGGATCCAATCCATGAAGAGTATAAAGTGCAAATTAAGAAGGTGACAAGTATGGTAAAGAAAGAAAAGGCACAGAATGAGAGGAGATTGGCTGGTCAGCCCAAGTTAACTAAAGGGAATTTTTCAGCTTTATGGCAAGCAAGAGAAAGAATAAATATGGCAGGCTGACACAGGTGGATAGTCATAGCAGCAGAATAACAGTTGCAAAGGAATATAGTGGAATTATTGAACAAGCACTTTATCAGTGTATATTATACTGGTGTAAATGATGCAGTGCAATATATGGAAGGGAAGCAAGTATTAGGAGAAATGGAAGTGAAAGAAGGTGTATCAGGTGTTGATTGGGTTAGATGTTAATAGAGCTGTGGGAATGAATGGCATATCACCATGTATTCTTAAGGAATGTGCAAAACAGTTAGCTATGCCCTTGACCTAGTTATTTAATGGAAGTCTTCATCTAAAAATTGGTGAAGAATTCATCATAAAATATTAATATCAGAATCACTTATGTTTAATATTTTTATTTATAAATTTTTTTGGCTAATTGTTTTATAGCCATTGTCAATACAGTTATAGGAAAACTCTAGAAAGAACCACAATTTAATTGAAAGAACGTGATATTATGTGCACTATGGGCTGCAAGAGAATAGCTCCATCTGCATTAATAGATAATTAAAATAAATTACAATAAATTAATTTAGTTAATTATTTTTAAATATACACAAAATTTAATTACAATTAAGGAACTCATGAATGGTATTAGTTAATATAACTTCCCAAAATTGAGAAAGGTTTTAGGCATTCACTTTTGTTCAGATTTCAGTTGTGAATGTGCTTCACAGCTTTCTTTGTAGAGTCTTTCCAGAAGGAAATAACCTTTGTAACAATTTGGTTTTGTTCCACTGAATCCTGTGCTCTGTGCACATAATATCACATGCTTTCAATTAAATTTGTGTTCATTTTAGAGTTTTCCTATAACTGTATTCACAATGGCTATGAAACTTAGCCAAAAAAATTTACAAATAAAAATAATTTAAACGAAAGTGATTCCAGTGTTAATATTTTATGATGAATAATGAAAGTCTTGTAGTGGGTGGGGTTACTAAGGAGTATAAAGAAGGTAAAATAGTGCCACTCCACAAGCATGGCTCTAGGACAGAAGTTTCAAATTATACACCAGTCTGTATAACTGCAGTTGTGGTCAAGGTGTTGGAGAGATTAGTTAGGAATAAAATACAGATCGGAGTTGATGGACATAGCATTCTTTATGATGGTCAGCATGGATCCGTAAAGGGTAGATCATGTTTTAGAAATTTACTTGCATTTTATGATAAGGTAATGAGTGTTAGATGAGGGAAAATCATATACAGTGATATTCTTGGACTTTTCAAAAACATTTGATAGATTACCACATAAGTTGGTGTGCAAGCTGCAGAGGATGGAAATAGATAGTATACTGATTAGATGGATTGGCTCTTTGAATGATACCAGCAAGTTATGTAGGATGGAGCAGTGTTCTCAAAAAAGGAGGGTAACCAGTGGAATTCCCCAGGGTTCTGTTCTTGGACCCCTGCTGTTTAACTTGTTTGTAAATGATATATGCACTGACTGGGGATCTTCAGTTGTTTGATGATGCAAAGTTGGGGAGAATTATAAGTAGCATTGGCGATGCTAATTTCCCTCAGGAAGATTTGAATAGACTTTACTTGGACAAAGGAGTGGGGTTGTAGATTTTAATATTAATAAGTGCAAGATGTTGCATTTTGGAGTGCAGAAATATAAGGCTGTGTACTATATTGATGGTGCCATACTGTGGGAAGTGGATGAGATTTGAGATTTGGTTAACAGTAGACTGAAGTTTAGAGGACATATTGCAAGTGTTGCGAAAACTGCACATCGCAGTGATGCTATAATAAGAAGTACTCTTACATGTAGGGATAAGTGGTTGTGCCACTGTATAAAGCACTGGTCAGACCACACTTGGACTATTATGCTCAAAATCTGGTCACTTGGTTTTCAGTGTGATGTGATAAAATTGGAGAGGATCCAGAGACAAGTGACTAAGACAATATCAGGCCTATGGAATGGAGAGAGGTTGAAGAAATGTGATTGCGGTTTGGTGGATGGGAGGAAAAGAGGTAATATTAACAACACAAGAATGTGTGTTGTTAATACAAGGAGTGTTAAGGATATTAAGATTCAATATGATATGTTGTCAGTTGAATGAACCTCCCATGATGAGTCAGCCAACTCCATGGAAGGTGTAATAATATTATTATTATTATTAGTGACACCTCCAAGGAGTCCGAAGACTTATTGCGGGAGGACACCCACTGTACAACTCTCCATCTCCACCACTACCGAACCGCTACTACCAATCAATTACATCGGTGCCATCTACTGCCCACAACCACCACAAGTATTTTTTTTTAATGTTGGGCCCACATACGAGAGGTTGGCTGTTCAACCTATAGTACTTTAGTACCATATATGGGTAGCGGGATGGGAGAGGAGGAACTTGTTAACATTCGATTTAAAAGCCTGTATATTGTATTCCTTGGGAAATACATCAGGGGGGAGATTGTTCCACAGTACAGCAGTAGCAGGGATGAAGGAGGAGGAAAAGAAACTTGTTCTGTGGGTTTCGAGGTGTACTGTGAAGGGATGTTGGGAGGTGACTATACGTGTTCCAATGGGTTTAGTAGAGAGTGGGAGAATTATTGATGTTGTTTCAGATGAGCATTTTCCATGAAAATATTTGTAGAATATAGAAATTGCAGAGACTAAGCGTCTATGTGAGAGTGGGGGGGGGATGAGTCAGTAAGAGATGGATCATTTTTTATCAGTCTAATTGCTCTCCTCTGCATTAAGGCAAGCATTTTGAGGGAGCTTTTAGGAGCCCCACTCCAAATGTGAGAACAGTATTCGACTGGGTGGATTTGCGATTTGTATAAGGTTAACAGTTGTTTTGAAGTGAAGTAGCGTCTTGAGCGAAATAGAAAGCCTAGTTTTTTGGAAGCTGAGGATGCAATGGTTGTGATGTGTTTATGCCAGGAGAGGCCTGATGTCATGGTAATTCCGAGAAGAGAGATTTCATCTTTTTCATCTGGGAATTTGAGTGTAATCAAAAATAATACTGGGAGAAAAAGGTTCTTTTTTGTGTGAAATAAGACAGAACTGGGTTTTACTAGCGTTGAAGTTGACGAGGTTATCTGAGCCCCATCGGAGGATATTTTGAAGGTCTGCATTAAGGGAAGTTGTGGTTGATGTTCTGTGGGTTGAAGTGAGTTGTACAGGGTGAGGTTTATCAAATGTAAGGGAGGAGTGCAATGTGCTGTCATCTGCAAAACTGTGTATTGGGTTGGAGGTCAACTGAAGTAGGTCATTGATGTACAGAAGGAAGAGGGTCGGTGAGAGAACTGAACCTTGTGGGACCCCGGCATTTCTTGGATAGTGGGAGGATAGGGAGCCATCTAACATCACACATAGTGTGCATCTAGACAGATAGTTGGAAATCCATCTGCAGAAGTCCTGAGACAGTCCAAATGATGGGAGTTTGCTTAATAAGCCTTTGTGCCAGACCCGGTCAAAGGCTGTAGAAATATCAAGTGCAACTACTTGGGATTCGCCAAATTTTTCCATGGCATATGTCCACAGATGGGTAATATATGTCAGCAGGTCACCTGTTGATCGGCATCAGCGGAATCCATACTGGTGGTCATTTAATAGCTGGGTGCCTTCAAGGTATAGTAGGAGTTGAGGATTAATGGTTTTCTCCATCACTTTAGATAGGATTGAGGTGAGTGAGATAGGGTGGTAGTTAGATGGCAGCGATTTGTCACTCTTTTTGGGAATGGGTTGAATACAGGCCAATTTCCAGGCTTTGGGATATATATATATACCGGTGGAGTAGGAGAGTGTGTTTAGACAGCATAGAATATGAGTCAGTTCTGCTGCATAGACTTTCAGGACAATTGGAGGAATGCCATCAGGGCCGGGGGCTTTTTTTGTGTCTAATTTTGACAACAGGTTTATGATCTCTTTCTGGCAAAAGGATACAGGGGGCATTGTGTGTTGGGCAGTTGGAATGACTGGGGGGACACTTGCCATTGTCGGTCATGCGTGCATTGGAGGCAAAGTGTGAGGCCAGGAGATTACCTTTTTTTGTGGGTGATGTTGCTATTGAGCCATTTGGGTATGATAGTGGGGGGGGGGGATGTTGATGTAGTGGATATGCAAGGGTCTGTGGAGAATGGCTTTGATCGCTGGGGTCTTGCACATTTCATATGCAGTGCCTGTATACTGGTATCCTTGGTGGCTGCTAGTAGCGTCACTTGGTTTTTGCACTAGTTTAGTTTGTTTGTAGTCTATGGTCCAGCTATTGTCTCCATTCTGGTGTTTTTTTCCTAGCTGTTTTCGAAGTTGGTGTCTTTGTTCCCTTTGTTCAAAGGTTAAGTCAGGTCGAGCACGTACAACGATTGGGGGGCTACTGTCCTTTAGCTTGCTATTTATCGGCGTTATTAATTTTGACGAGACGTGGATAATTCGTTCCGTCCTTTCTTCTGTTTACGGGACCAAATCAGTGACATTTGATGATGTTTCCGGGATCGAAGTTGCATTCGCATGCTAGTTTGCTAACTTTTTCTTTTAGAGATTTACCGTTTTCCTCCGGGAAGTTCAAAATAACTGCATTGAGTCTCCTGTTTTCGGCTTCGAGCGACAAGTGTACTGTTGATGTGATTAAATCACAGACTTCGTTAGCGGGTACAGATGCACTTGTGATCGGCCACTGATCATCGAATATCTCGAGCTTTGTTTCCAACTTTCGGATTTTGGACAAGAAAGTATTGATCATGTTACTGAGGTGTTGTTCAAGATCTTCGACTCATTTGCCTATGTTTAGCAGCTGTTTAACGGAGGGGAGGCATATTGAACAGAAAAAAGGCTGGTTCAGTTCGATAAGTAACTTGAGCACTGAATCCTCTACTTTCGTACAGGAAGTATGTAGCCAGTTGCGGCAGAAGTCGCACGATATGCCTTTTTTCCTTTCGGTAATTTCAGTTTCGTGCGGCACTTCATATTGTCTTTCAGTTTGTTGGCTATCGGCTGCGCTACGCTGACGGGACTTGAAGTAATTTTTCGTTGCTGGCTTTGTTAGCGCCATCTTTATTTTGCATGGTTGGCATATCGGGCACTTTCACGTGGCTGTTTTTTTTGAATAATAACTAATATGAAGTACTATGGGTACTTACGAGTTGTGTAGAAGTAGCTGGCTCCTTGGTACTCTCTGTATTCCGTTTACTGGTTGTTTTGCACAAAAGAGATACTTGCAATTGCGCTAAAACTCGGGAGCACAAGTTTAACAAAACTTATTCACAGGCGCCGCCTAACGGAAAGTATTTTTTGTCTGAAAATTGCGTGTGTTCTGAAGAGCCGATTTGTCTGTGTGAGGGATGAAAAACCCTGCTACCTCTGTATGAGACCATAATGATATTGATAATGATGATAATTTTTTGCTGGGGTATTTCCCAGTTAAACACTGCTCTTGGTATTTTTGTCAGAACCACGATAAAAAATTCAACTACTGAAACAAACTCAAATGAATTGAAGATATTTACCATCAACATAAGAAACTTCAGTGGAAAAGAGGCGGAGGCAGTGCAAGAATTTTTACAAAAATACCGTGTTGATATATTTAGGTGTTACTGAGACAAACAAGATTAAAGCAGTGAGAGATATAAACAGCAACTACGTGATGCTGCGCTCAGGCAATAATGACAAGGAAAAGGAAGGAAGAGTTTTAGTGTTAAATATTAAACATAACTTTGAATGGGGTATTTCAAGTACACCGATGTGGGCAGATTTCAAAATGGGAAACTGGACAATGAAGCTTATTTCTATCTATGGTATCAAAGAATGCTCTACAAGGGAAGAAATATATTTTTTTTTTCAGTTATTAGAGAGGGTATCCAACGAAAAGGAAATGAAGACTTAAACAGAAGAGTAGGGAACGAATGCAAAAATACAGAAATATTTGAGGAAAATTTGGAAAAAAGAGTAAAGCTAATAAATAGTAATGGTAAGCATTACTATTACAATGGTGCTGCATCTCAGTTTAGGAGTTGAGCTAGTCATTAAAAACAACATGTTTTGACATAAAAATTGATACGGAGTGAGTATGCAAGAAATAAGTTGAAAGTTTATTTTTCACTAAGTTAGACTATAATAAATTTAGTTTAATCCTTTATCTCAGTGAGAGCAAGCCAAACTTTGTTTGCTCTCACTGGGATAAAGGATTAAACTAAATTTATTATATGCAAGAAATAAGTCTTATTGACTGTATTATTATTGAAAGCGATACCATCATACTGGTCTAGGCTACAAGCATATACAGGGGATCTGAAGCAAAGAGTGACTGTTATTTAGGTTTGAGTAGGATTGGATAAAAATGAGATCACATAAAAAGAATTAGCTTGTATATACATAAAAAATCATGTGTGAAAAGAATCAAAGTCATTTAGCTTTCCAAAGCTTATAACATTCACTTCATCAGCAGCTCCTGCATAATTCTATGGTATGATTAAATCATTCACCAATACTATTATTAATATGATTATCCTAAGACCCCCATGGAGCCAAGGACTCATCTAGGAGATCCCTTTGACACACACACACACACATCTCATCATACAGTGCTTCAAATACATTCAAATTCTCTGCGGACACCACATTTTCAGGCAATACATTCTAATCACTCACAACTCTCCATGCAAAAAAACCTGTTTCTCACTCCCTTGCTCACACCCTCTTTATACAGCTTCCAGGGATGACCTCTTGTTCTTTCCTGATCTCTCACCAATTTATGAAAACCTCTTCAATGTTAACCCTATAACAGCCCCTTAACAAATTGTACTTATCCACTAAACTCTATAAATTGCATCTTCTCAACTTTTCTTCATATTCAACATTCCAGAGATCAGAAACTACCTTAGTCAATTGCCTCTGGATTCTTTCCAACATCTCTTCATCCTTTTGAAAACCAGATGACCAAATCTGTCCATAGCAGTCCATATGTGGTCTAATCAAAGCCAGAACCGGCTAACTTCTATAAGCCACTGTCCACCGCATTATTCCCAGAATTTGTTGTGTTGTCCTCACAATTTTGGCAATTCCTTTAAATTTTAGATCCTTATCCACCATCACCCAAGATCTTTTATTTCCATCTCCTACAATATTCTCCAACAAGAATAAATTGTATATCCCATCTTTTAAATTTTGGTAAAATTAAATTTGGTATTTAATTTTCCAAAATTAAATACCAAATTTTAAAACTACATTTTGCAACACTGAATTGGCATCCCCTTCCTGTGCCTGTTTACTCAGTTTATTCAAGTCTTGTAAGGCCACAACATAGTTCATCCCAACTGTGCATTATCTGTAAACATTGAACATCCCCATTCAAGTCTTCTCCAATATCATTAACACATATGTTAAACAGCAATGACCCTAAAACAGACCTGAAGCACAACACTAGTGACTTCCTTCTTCTGGGATATTGCTTCCCCATACACATCTTGCTGACATCTATCAGATAGTCATTCTCCAATCCAATGAACCAGGTCTAATATCTAACCCCATCCACTTCAGTTTGACCATCAACTTATCATGCAGTAATCTATCAAAAGCCTTTGTGAAATCTAAGTACACTACTGTGTATCTATCTGTCTTGCCCAATGCATCTGTGACCTTACTGTAATAAGTAAGTAGATTACTAAAACATGATCTTCCTTTAGAAAATCTATGCTGTCTATCAAAGATAATACAACTGTTGTCAACCCAATTCTGGATCCCACCAGCCTTTCAACTATCAAGACTATTAACTCATCTATCAAAAGCCTTTGTAAATTCTAAGTACACTACTATGTATCCATCTCCCTTGTTCATTGCAGATGTCACCTCATTGTAATAAGTAGATTACTAACACCTGACCTTCATTTAGAAAATCTGTGCTGTCCATCAAAAATAATACCATTGTTGTCAATCCAATTCTGGATCCTTGTTCTCATCAGATTAGCATTCCAGAGATCCAGCCTCTCCAACACTTTAAGCACTATACTGATATGCAGATTGGCCTATAATTTGATTCTTGAGTTCTGTCACCTTTCTTATAAAGCAGTACAATCATGCCTTCTTCTACTCCTTTGGAACTTGACCTAATGTAGGACTCATATTAAATATTCTCGTAGACAGGCTTATACATTGGTTATGCATTATTAAAACACTTAAGGAATTGAACAACGTAGTTAAGGATATAAATTAAATTATACTTTAATAAATATTTTCCGATATTTCGGCAATGTCACATTGCCATCTTCTAAAGGAACTTACAAAAAAAGCACGTGCACGTAGGCACTACAAACACAGTAACTGGGAATGAAGAGATGAAGCTATTGTTCTCCTAAAAGTCCTGATGGTGCCCTCTAGCGGGCTAAGTAGGTGTTCTTGGCCGTTGGGCTGAAGGTCTGCTGATGTAAGCCTCCCAAATTTGGGGCAGTCGCATACAACCAAATTTGTTGAGGTTTGGAGAATTTCTTAGGGCTGAGGCTGATTCCATAAATAGTCTTTCGTATTTGTATTTGCTACGGTGTATTACTGTAGCTTTCTTCCACCGTATTCTGTGGAATATTCATATTAAATATTTTACTTAATCACATATACTCATGTGTATATGCATATACACATATAAAGTGCTGCTGATGACAGCAGGGGAATTAAGTCCACATAATGTAGACCTCAAAGAGGGGAAATAGTGAAAATGGTTATGAAGCTGTGTGATTGAAACTTGGAGGTTGAGAGGAAGACATATTTAGTTGGATGTCTATAGGCCTGGGAATGTGGAAGATGGTGATGAAGAAATGCATAAACAATTTGGATTAGGGAACATAGGAAGGGTAATTATTATGAATAATTTTAATTATAACAGTATAGATTGGAATGAAGAGATGGCATTTGGAAATAAGGAAAATGAATTTCTTGAGTTCTTGAGAGATAACTATCTCATGCAACATGTGAAGGAGCGCACTTGAGGATCAAGAGTTCTAGATCTAATCATTTCATCAAAGGATGCAATTGTGAGAGCGGTTTCACACTTTCTTCCAGTTGGTGAAAGTGATCATGAAGTGATCACCTTGGTTGTGGCTATCATATCCAGACATTTATGAGGAAAAGATATATGTGAATTTATAAGGCTGGTGATTATGACAAGCTTAGGAGGCAGCTTGGAGCTATAACATGGAATGGGGAGCTGAGCGGTAAGGAAATAAATGATGCATCGCATCATTTATTTCCTTATTAATTAACAAAATACATAACAGCATAAATTTAGGGACACAAAAACACACGTGTTGAACAGATTATTTTATTAATTAATTTATTAATGTAATATGTTAATTAATTAAAAAACAAATTAATTAATTAATTTTATTAATTGACATAACTTCCCTTTTCACCAATGTCCCAATCAATGACATGATCTTGCTCCTACAGAACATATTTCCACATGACATCACGGCCCTCTTTGCCCACGTACTCTGCTCCGGATATTTCGTGTGGCAAAACAATTTTTACCTTCATAAAGAAGGTACAGCCATGGGCTCACCACTTTCTCCCCCAATAGCTAACTTTTATATGGAAGACTTTGAGCAACGTGCTCTAGAGACAGCATGTCTAAAGCCCAAAATTTGGCTCAGATACGTCGACGATATTTTCGCCATTTGGCCCCACGGCCGTGAAGCTCTAAATACTTTCCTTAGCCACCTAAACAAACAACACAAACGTATCCAATTCACCATTGAAATGGAAAAAAACAACTCTCTTCCTTTCCTAGACACACTTGTCACACGCCTTCCCTCTGGCTGTCTCTCCTTCTCAGTTTACCGCAAACCTACACACACACACACACAGGCCAATACATACACAAAAATTCTTACCACCACCCAACACAAAAACTAGGTGTCATAAGCACCCTTAAACACAGAGCCCCAACTACCTGTTCTAATGAACAGGCTCTAAACCAGGAATACAAAATCATCAACCAAACATTTATCAAAAAAGGATACAGTAAAAAAACTATTCACAAGATTCTCCATAAAGATACCAGTAAGAACAAAAAAGATTTCAAGAATGCTATTGCCATTCCTTATGTTAGAGGCATTTCTGAAAAAACAGACAGAACACTTTGCAAATACAACATTAAAACCACCTTTAAACCCCCAAACAAGTTAAGACACCTACTCAGTTCTTCTAAAGATCCTCTTTCACACCTAGCCCACCCAGGGGTATACAAAATACAATGCGCATGCAACATACCATACATAGGGGAAACAGGGCGAACCATCCCAATCGGACAAGACGAACACAAACAACAAATTAAATACCTCCATTTTGGTAAAACCAGCCTTTCTGACCATGCACTCCAAACATACTACAGAATTGAATGGAAAAATACCAAGTCCCTACACTGCACCAAAACCTGGTTTGAGAGAAAATTTAAAGAGTCATGTGAAATGCTCAAACACAACCCAAATCTCAACAAAAATGATGGCCTAACCATTTCAAGAATGTGGAGGACCCATCTACAACCTGTATAACAACCTAAACTAGCCATAGAAAAGATCCCACTACAAGAAGACAACCTGGTGAAGTGTTTGTAACATTCAACAGCAACTGAAAGAAATCATATTATAACAATCAGAACTGTACAAATCCAGAATATTAATACATGAGGACTTTAACAGTTTATTGTAGTTGTATTTATTTATTTTATTTTATTTACTTATTTATTTTATTTATTTTTTATTTATTTATTTTTTATCACTAGAGGTCAGGCTAGGGAAAAGGATTAACTAACTACGTAGATTCAGTTTACCGGTATACAGGGCATGAGCATGTAGCTTGGTTCCTTATACACTTGTATTCTTCTGATGATGACCTCGATACAGGGGTCGAAATGTCAAGTTTTATTTTATTAGTAATTAATAAAATAATCTGTTCAACACGTGTGTTTTTGTGTCCCTAAATTTACAAATATGAGTGCTGATTACCGTGTAACCTCAGATTGTATATAGAGTGCATATACAATCCATTAAGCCTCTAACATGATATCCTCACAGCACTTAAGTCTCTACACACGGATATTGGGATGGGCTTAACTTGGAGCTATAACATGGAATGAGGAGTTCAGCGGTAAGGAAATAAATGCTGCATTAGAACTGACAAAGAAATACATAACAGCATCAATGCGTGAATGTAGTCCAAAGGCCAAAAGACTGAACAAGGTAGGTGTAAAATGGATGAATGTGGAGGTTAAGCATGAAATCTGGATGTTTGCAGATGATGCAAAATTGGGGAGAGCAATGTAGAGTCAAGTGGATGTTATGGCTTACAAGAGGACTTGAATAGATTGCATGAATGGGCAGGTAAGTGTAGCAGTTCAGTGTTGCATAGTGTAAGGTTTGAGATTTGGTAAGCAACAATGGGAATTGAAGTATACCCTTGATGGGGAACGTTAAAGGAAGTAGAGGAGATGAGAGATCTAGGAGTGATGGTGGACAATGACCTGAAATTCAAGGGCCACATTGCACAAGTTGTGAAGATGTCGTATCGGATAATGGCAATGATGCGGAGGACTCTGACATGCAGAAATAGAGGTTATGACCATTGTATAAGATCTTGATCAGGCCTCATATGGATTGCACAGATTTGGTCGCTGGGGTTTCATGGTGACGAGGATATGTTGGAAAGTGTCTAGAGAAGATTCACAAAGGTGGTCAGCGGTCTTTGGAATGTGGAGTATGAGGGCAGATTGAAAAAATGTTAGTTGCAGAGCCTTGTGAATAGGAGGAAGAGGGGGGGGGATATGATTGAGACATATGACCTATTCAGGGGTTGTTATCAGGTTGACATGGAAGAGTTTTTTCATAAAATAGGAGAGGGGCATAGAACAAGAGGCCATCACTGGAGGCTGTATAAAGAGGGTGTGAGCAGAGGAGTAAGGAATAGGTTCTTTACATGGAGAGTGGTTGGTGAGTGGAATGCATTGCCTGAGTTTGTTGTGAATGTAGACACATTGAATTAGTTTAAAGCACGGATGGATGAGCATTGTGGGCAATAGTGTGTACTTTCGATGATGGGTCTCTGACTAAATGGAGGTCATATGTTAATAATAATAATAAGATACTCATTTCACTCATACACAAGACTCATATTAAATCATTAATTTTACTATGCTGACCACCACAGATATATGGTATCCATAAATTCATAAATTAAATACTTTCATCGGGAGTTAATAGTATGGATAGTCCTACTTACCACCATACTCAACTGTTAGCAAAATCATTGTTCCCTTCCTCATAGAAAACTCCTGTTTTATAAAAAATTAAATTTATTTCAAAATTAGTTTTAAAACCTTCACCCTCAAAATTTCAGACATCATGACTGGATTTGACATTACCTCTGTTTACTAATGTACCACTTAATAGAACCTTGATTTTATTAAGTCTCATTCTTGACAATCAATGATTGCAATTCTCCATTCTTACTGGTTAGTTTATATGGAAGGGAAAAACGTGCAAGCAACTATATGAGACTGGTGCACTCTTTCCTTTTACATAAGTGTTAATGTATAGACAAGTATACTGTGTAAAACAGAGACCACGGTCCATGATATAACCACACTCAAATCTTTAGTTGGATGCACTTTTTAAAGATGTGGTTGTTATTTGGTACATATTTATATGAATTTTTAGAGCATTTAAAGTTAAATCAAAAAATTCTCTTCACTACAGAGAAGAATCAAATAAACATATCAATAAATAAATAAAAGAAACAAATAATCTCATATGGTAAAAGAGCGTTCGGCCAAACTGGCTATTCCTATGACTAGGCTATATAATTTGAACCTCAGAACAGGGAAGATTCTACAGGAATGGAAAGAATATATGGTAATCCTGCTGCACAAGGGTCACGCAAAGACTGAAATTATTGATCTATCCATATCTCTGGAGTGGTAGTGAAGATTTTGGAAAAGTTTATTTTCCAAAATCTTCACTATATTTCTGCATAAGTTGAGTCTTAATCAACTTATGCAGAGTTGACAGAATTTATACTTCACAATGAGCAGCAAGGGGAAGGAGCATTTTGAGCAACTTACTCACATTCAGTAATAATGTTATTGTTGAATTATACAAAGGAAATAGATACACCATGATATTTTTTTTGACTTTCTAAGGTTTTTGACAGAACAATATAAGACAGTTGCATAAACTGGAGAATATGGATTGGATTATAAAATATTAGCATGGATAAGAGAATGACTGACTCAATGATCGATATCAAAATGTAATATATATGGAATGTAAGTGTAAAATTTAAGATAACTAGTGGTGTACCGCAAGGATCAGTCCTTGTTTCATTGTTATTCAATCTTTATATTAATGACATTGGGAAAGATTTGACAGGAGACATACAACTATTTGCTGACAATGTAAAAATAGGGAGGTTAAAAGGGAGGCCAGCCTGGTTGGATCTGCTCTCCAGCCAAAAGGCTGCAGGTTCGAATCCTGCTGTGGGCATGGATGTTTGCAATTATCTGTGGAAATACTAGTGGTAGTGGTCGGTGATAGAAGGTGTTGGTGTAGTTACAGTCAGTTGGTGGGTTGAGTGAGAAAGAGTTGTAGAGTAGATGCCCTACTTCGATGAGTCTTTGGACTCCCTGAAGGTGTCTAATAATAATAAATAATAATAATAAAATCAGGAATGACGCTGATATGCAGTACTCTTGCAGAATAATTTGAATAGGCTGGAATTGTGGGCATGTGAAAATGATGTCAGTTTAATGTTAGTAAAGTCATGCACTTTGAAATGGTGAGATATCCATTGTCATTATATTAGTCATGCACTTTGATATGGTGAGATATCCAGTGTCATTATATTGGTGGAATTATGCAAGAAGAAACTGATCAGGCTAGGGATCTTGGAATTTTAACATATAGAAAGTTGAAGTTCAAGGTCCATATAGCAAAAATTATAAATATAATAATAATAATAATTATTATTATTATTATTATTAGGTGACACCTCCAGGGAGTCCAAAGACTCATCGAGGGAGAGTGTGCCAACAGCATCGAATGACTGACCAGTTCCAAATACTAACTGTGCTCAAACTTGCTTAACTTTATCCGTGAGCCATTAGTAGCAGAGGCTCTACTAATCGACCAACCCTTCAGAGGATAATTGCAATGTTGAAATGAACTTTGACATGTAAAGATAAGAAAGTCATTTTGCCTCTTTATAAGGCTCTGATAAGACCACACTTGGATTATTGTGTGCAGGTCTGGAACTTTCTTTTTAATCAGCTGACCTTCTAATGGCTCAAAAAATTCCTTTACTCTTCCCTACTACTCCAGAATGTGCTGTGGGATCATAGGCACATATTCTAACTGTCCAATTTTCCATTTTGAAATTTGAACACTGTTCTACTTGAAACTGGCTCCCATTCAAGAAGTTTACCTTCATGTTTAGTGTTTAAGAATATAGCTTGCCTAAGTAAATCATCTTATTATTTAAAAGAATCTAATATGATAGGTATTATTTCTAGGAAAATTACCATGTTACTCCTCTAAAAATAAACTATTATTTTAATTTTCATTTAAATTAAGGGGATATTAAATCCGACATTGTTTTAAAACCGAATACGAAACTCAAAGATTGGAATCAGAGAGTTTCAAAAACTTTCTGAAACTCTCTGATTCCAATCTTTGAGTTTCGTATTCGGTTTTAAAACAATGTGGGATTTAATATCCCCTTAATTTAAATGATGTTTATATTGCCGAAATGAAGTCTATTGGCTCTTTATATTTAAGTAACTATTATTTTAATTCTACTATTATTTACTATTAAAAAACTTAATAAATAAATAATTACTTAAGTATAAAGAGCTAATAAGCTTCATTTCGGCAATGAAAACATTACTTAAATTAAGGGGATATTAAATCCCAATAGTTTTAAAACCGAATAAGAAACTCAAAGATTGGAATCAGAGAGTTTCTTGCCGAATATAGTAAACTATATAAAGTATCGGCGACACTAGCGTTAGCAAATGCAAGTGATCCTAGTACATAGTACAATACCAGGCGACTCGTAGCAAAGGTGGTAAAGTTCTGATCACTATTCTTAGGTATTTTCCATAATGTAAAAACACATTTCCTAGGAAATGTATGCTGTTATTACATTATGGAGGGAGGTCACTACCCAGACCGGTTTCAGCCTTTTTTGAGGCTTCATCAGTGAGTAGCTAGACCTAATACCAAAGTGTATAGTGAAAAGAACTTATATACTCTGCAAACGAGTTATCCAAACAGGTGCAACCATTAAGTTACTTAAGTATAAAGAGCTAATAAGCTTCATTTCGGCAATGAAAACATTACTTAAATTAAGGGGATATTAAATCCCACATAGTTTTGAAACCGAATAAGAAACTCAAAGATTGGAATCAGAGAGTTTCTGGCCGAATATAGTAAACTATATAAAGTATCGGCGACACTAGCGTTATAATTACTAATTAAATAATTATTTAATATTAAATAATTACTATTATTTTTTAGAAATGTGACGAAAACTCAATAAATGTTCACTGACCCTACATAATCTCCGAGAGTTGGAAGCTCCACAACATAAAAATTAGGTCATGACTCTGACCAATAGGAGACAACACAAATACCAAAAACAGAAACACCTAATAGACATGACATAGCACCACTTCCCCATGAGTTCTGAAGATGACAGTTGTCAAAACGGCTCACACCCCATCACTCCCACCCCTGACTTTATCCCTTAAATCCCTCCTCTTCCCCCCAAAAATAATTTCTGTCTTCAGATCCTTCTCTCACCCCCCTCCCAAAATGCTCTCTACCCATCCTTAATAATAATAATAATATTATACTAATATTAAAAAACCCAGGTTTTTTCAAATAAATCCCCACATTCCCCCCTCCCCCTTTCTTTAATAGCTTAACAGCATATGAAGGCACATCACCAGAATAAGGAGACAGAAAACAACTTCCAAAAGATATGTCCAAAATTTTTCCTATATTTATTCTTCCTATATTAGTTTTATAACACTTCTGTAATGCCCTAGAATTATGGGTAAAGAGCCATTTACATTGTAAAAAAAGGGTCACTCCTAAACAAAAGTAGGCTATATTAGCCATTAAAATAATACAATCTAATATGGTTCAGTTTTCTTAGCATCAGCAACAATACCACCCAAAGTACTTTTCTAATTTTTCTGGATCATCAAATTTCTAGTTATCTGATGAAAATAATTTGGCCTTATACAACCACCTAACATCCAAGCCAACTAGTAACAATATATCCAAGAACAATCTAACAACAAATATCCAACAAAAATTCAAGATAACTAGTAACAATACTTAAAAAAAAAATTATATAGTTGGTTAAGGTAGAACTCAAGATCATCTCTGGAAGCATGCTAAGGATGTGGTTAGGAAACATGTGAGATCCAGGTTCTTTTCACAATGTGTGTAGAATGGGCTACCATTTGATTATCTGATAAAGGAGAGATATATATGAGTGACTAAAGAAGTACTGTCTCAGTAAGTCCTTGGAGTCCCTGGAGGAAAATGCATATTAATAATAATTATTATAATTATACTTTTAGTTTTAATATATCTGCATTATCTAATAGTGAAATAAACATACAGAGGAGAATAAATAAAATAAAAAACATGAATAAAAGAATAATTTTATTCATGATTTTGTTTTTAATTTTAATTTAATTTTATAAATAAGCAATCTTAATTTTACTATTAATCAAATAAGCTTTGGACTAACAATGTCATATGGTGTTAATTTCATTTCTAACTGTGTAACTTACCTTTCCTCAACCAACTGTTCCATAGCTTGACATTCAGACATCATCTGGGGCAATCCTGTCTGGATTAAGATAAAACTCAGTACCGGCAAAAGCTCATCAGCCCCTCTAGTAAATGAGATATGAATACTGACAATAAAAAATATCTGATTAATCATACATAAATAAACATTTTTTATTTTTGTAATCATATGCACAATTATATTATCTTCTTCTTTAGCCTATTTAATATTGAATGCTAGATATAGGCCTTCCCTTAGCTTTCTAATTGTTCCTGTTCATGCTCACCATCTCACATCAAACTTTTGTAGATCATCCCCCAATTTTTTCTCTCTCTCTCTCTTTTTCTATATGGATTCCATCCACAAAAGGTTTATTTATAAGCTCTAGTATAATTTTATACTATTGGTAGGCTAAGCATTTTTTCTATTTATATTGGTTTTATATATATATATATATATATGTAGAAAGTATTTTTACCTTGGGTATAATTATGTTAAAGATACCAAGCAATTTTACACCTGGTTTTACTCCATTTTTCCCAAGTAAGCAAATAAACAAAAATGTCAAGTTTGCGCCTGCAAGTGATGCAAGACTAGCTGATCCTACAGGTAGTGCAAGACCAAGGCAACTCGTGGTAAAGGTGGTACAAGCTCTGATCACTAATCTTAATATTTACCCTTAATGCCAAAACACATCTCCAAGAAGGGGATGTATGATGTTTTGTATTAAAGGCAAGGGGGAACTACCGAGACCGGTTTCGACCTTTTTTGAGGTTTCATCAGTGGGAGCTAGGCTAGAAATACCAAGATTTAGTAATACAGAGCTTGTAAGTATTTTACCAAAACAAGTTACCATAAGTTGGCCCCTTGCCTTTAATACAAAACATCATACATCCCCTTCTTGGAGATGTGTTTTGGCATTAAGGGTGAATATTAAGATTAGTGATCGGAGCTTGTTCCACCTCTACCACGAGTTTCCTTGGTCTTGCACTACCTGTAGGATCAGCTAGTCTTGCATCACTTGCAGGTGCAAACTTGACATTTTTGTTTGTTTGCTTACTTGGGAAAAATGGTGTAAAACCAGGTTTAAAATTGCTTGGTATCTTTAACATATATATATATATATGTAGAGGTTCGGTGTAGTGGTGGAGACAGAGAGTTGTACAATAGGTGTCCTACCACGATGAGCCTTCGGACTCCTTGGAGGTGTCATGAATAATAATAATAATAATAATATATATATATGGAGGCATAGGGCTTACCACTTTATCCTCAATGCAGTGGCAGTTAAGTGAATAGAAAATCCTCGACACCGCAAGGTAAGAGGAGGGAAGGAATAATAATAAGTATATATATCTACTCTATACTATAAAATGATAAGCTGAAATTGGAAATGGATGTGACGTCGGCTTGAAATGGATGTAGGCTGTAACGTTTTTGTGTAACATTTTTTGTAATGTTTTATGTAACATTTTTGTGTAATGTTTTTATCAAGTTATTTGAAATTTGAAACTCAGGAGCTACCCTGAGTGTCGAGTCATCGGAATTCAAGGAGAACCAGCCTACCGGTCCAGAACACAGGTGGGTTGGGCGCCGTAAGTGCCGGGGGGGGGGGGGAGCCCCCTAGTGTATGTATACATATATATATATATATATATATGCACGGAGGTTCATTTACTCGGTTGTTAAACATATTTTTTAAAAGAATTGAATGACATAAACCGAGAGAAAAGGAAAAAGGTTTAATAGTATCACACGACTAGAGCTCGCTTTGGGACACGGAGCTCATTCTCTTCTTGACGACCCAGATGAACTTCGTAAAGAAATCAATTTTCTTAGATCTACTTTCAGACTAAATGGTTATTCTCAAAAAATTACTAAAAAATTCCTTTTTAATCCTCCTAGTTGCCATACTGAAGAAATGAATAATGTTAAAGGCAATATATCTATACCATACATAAGCACAGTTTCTCAAAAAATATAACATTAGAACTTTATTTACTCCGCTTCCTAAGATCCGCTCTCTAGTGAGCTGTCCAAAGCCTAGCCATCACAATCTAAAATATCCTGGTGTGTATAAGATATGGTGTGACTGTGACATTCCTTACTTTGGCCAGACGGATAAGTCTATTGAATTGCGTATGGAGGAGCACAGGAGGGACATCACTTACAAGAGAACACGTGCCAGTGCTTTATCCAGCCATATCCATTTTTCAGCCGATTCTGATGATGAAAACCATAGTCATACAATCCTTTGGGATAGATCTAACAACATTTTCCGTTGCCATGACGAATTGGAGAAAAAAATTGTAGAATCTAGAGAAATCATCCTCAACCCTGTACATTTAAATAATAATTTAAGCTATAACCTCCTAGACTGTCATTCTGCTGTGATTAAATACTGGTGCTCACAAGATGCTATATGCACGCACTTACCCAACAATGTGGCCAACAAAGGAACAGCTTTGAATACGTTAACTACAACGTTTTCACGTTGAATATGTATAGTGAATTTCCTGTGCTGTTCACAGTTTTTATCTTCAATGTTTAATGTTTTTTCTTTTCTTTTATAAAAACACCTGAAGAAGGCTGTAAAAAGCTGAAACTAGTCATGTGATACTATTAAACCTATTTCCTTTTCTCTCGGTTTATGTCATTCAATTCTTTAAAAAAAAAAAAATATATATATATATATGTTAAAGATACCAAGTTATTTTAAATATAAACCTGGTTTTTTACTCCATTTCCCAAGTAAGCAAACAGACAAGTCAGTCAAGTTTGCACCTGCAAGTGTTGCAAGTCTAGCTGACCCTGCACATAGTGCAAGTCCAAGGCAACTCGTGGTAAAGGTAGAATAAGCTCTGATCACTATTCTTAATATTTACCCTTAATGCAAAGCACATCTCCTGGAGGAGATGTACGATGCTATGTATTAAAGGCAAGGGGCCACTACCCAGACCGGTTTCGACCTTTATTGATGTCTCATCAATGGGAGCTAGGGTTGATGAGACAAACAGGGAAATGGGAAAGCTCAGCGTAGACAGGGGAACAGAGTGTGAGAAAGGTTGATGCTCCAAGAGGATGTGAATGTGTGTGTGTGTGTTAAGAAAAAGGGAAGAGGGGTGACCTGCGATCAAGGAAAATAGTTGGATTTGAAGAAGGTTCTAAGGTGAATAAGGAAAAAAAGAAATGGCTCAAGTTAAGTATGGAGAAGTCACATCTAATAAGTGGTGTCAGGGAAACTTGTTATAGATCCATGATTGAGCTGTTATGTTAGTGTACAAATGCTAGAAGTTAAGAAAGAAGGCAAATGAAATGGTTGCATTTATTGAGTCTGTTCACCCAAGAATTGTTGGAATACGTGAGACATGGTTGGATGAGGATAACATCCTGACAGGAATAGAGATGAAAGGGTATGATGTGTTTCATGAAGATAGAAAGGGTAAAAAGGAAGGAGGGAGTGCTATTGATGATAGAGTAAGAGTTATGTCCATACAAGGTAGAGATGCAAGAGCCAAATAGTAGCCGATGTTTTGAGGCAGTATGGTGTGAGATAGAGGTGAATAGAATGATATACTTAGTTGGATGTTGTTATAGACTTGGTAATGTAAATGAAACGTATAATCAAATTAGCTAAGCAAATAAGATGAGTTTATCAAGTTTTTGAGAGACAACTACCTCAGTAATTATGAAATAGAGGGTATGCAAGGATTGAGGGTCTTGGATATGATCATCTCATCAGAGTATGTAATTATAAATGAGGTGTCAAATCACCCTCGAACTGGTGAGAGTGACCATGAAGTGATTATCTGAGTGGTTGCCAGCAGTATGAGGACCTCTATGAAGAAAGAGTATGTGGGGCTACAAGACTGGTGATTATGAGAAGCTCAGGAAAACAGCTTGCAGGAGTAGCAAGGAATGAGTTGTCTGGAAGGGAGATCAATGTTGTTTGGGTGATATTCAAGAACTATCTAGTAGTATTCCAAGAATCAGAAGGTTAAATAAAGTAGGTGTGAAATGGATGAATGAAGAGATTAAACATGCAATACAGAGGAAAAAGGCATTGTGGAGGCAAAATAAGAGGAGTGGTAATAATCAATTCCATGAGGATTACAAAGAACAGGCAAGGCGGGTGACTTCATTGGTAAGGGTAGCAAAAGTTCAGTATAAAAGTTCAATATGCAGCCATAAATAAAAAAAAGGATGAATATGGAAGGATGACATTGATCGGAGAAAATGGTAAAAGTATAAGAACTGCTGCAAACGATATAGTTGAGATAGTTCAGGAACAATTCATAAAAGTCTTTCATTTCATTTTGATTCTTTTCATTCCTGTGAATGTGACATCATTGAGAGTTCAAGAGCAGTTGATGATGAGGAGATTGATTGTAAGTGTGCAAAAGGTATATGAGGAACTGAGGAAATTTATTGTAAATAAGGCTGTGGGACTTGATAATATTTCACTAGGTATTTTGAAGGAATGTGCCATGGAGTTGGCATCTGCCTTGATTTTTTTTTAATGTGAATCTTGCCATGGGACAACTTCCAAAGGAGGGAAAGGAAGGCAAGATTGTACTAATTCATAGGGAAGTGACAGAACTCAAGCATCAAATTATAGGCCATCTGTGTATTAGTTTCTGTGGTTAAAGTGTTGGAAGGCAGATGTTGTAAAGACTCCAGAGGTAACTGACTAAGGTAGTTTTCTGATCTCTGAAATGGTGAATATGAAGAAAGGTTGAGAAGATGCAATTTACAGAGTCTAATGGACAGGAGGAAGAGGGGTGATATGATAGAGATGTACAAGCTGGTAAGGGGTTGTTAAAGGATCAGTGTTGAAGAGATTTTTCATAAAATGGTGGAAGATCAGGGGAGAACAAGAGGGTTTGAAGAAGGGAGTGAGAGACAGGTTTTTTGCATACAGAGTTGTGAATGATTGGAATGCATTGCCTGAGAGTGTGTGATTTGTGCAGAGAATTGGAATGTGTTTAAGGCACGATATGATGAGCTGTGTTTATGACAAAGGGACCTTCTAGATGAGTATTTGATTGCATGGGGTCTTAGGATAAAATAATAATAATAATTAATCTCTATCTATACAGAAGTGCATTGTGTAGTGTCTGACCACAGATGCGAGACCCTTCGATAATTCTGTTCATGGCAGATGAAGGCACATTCATTCCAATAATAGGGTAATCAGTAATAAGTGTTTATTATTATATGTCAGAAAATTTTAAGTATAAAGTACGTGATTTCGCGTGTTGGTGATGAATTCGTACATTGTCTTATTTCTTTCTCCCCTTCAATATGAATTGAATTGTTGGCATTGTGCCAGCCAGGGTCCTCGCATGTGTGGTTGGACAGTAATACCTTGCTATGTGCCCTGCCCTTTGAATTTCAGATCACAGTTTGCCATCTTCCCAAATTCCAAATCTTAATCACCTCATGGAGAGCAGTTCCACACACACAGTACTTATATTTCTGCACCTCAAAGAGAAAACCAACTTCTCTAACACCTTAAACATAACCCCAGGTACACAGACTGTCCTATAATTTGGAACCTTAGTCTTATTCTCCCACCCTCTCTCTCTCTCTCTCTTTGTGAAATGGAACAATTTTACTCTTTCCACTCCTTTGAAATTTACCCTGTTGCAAGACTCGTTTTAAACAGGGTATGGCTGGAATGTTACTGCAGCAGAAGGAACAGAAGAACTATTAAATAAGCACCTTCTCACATTATTTAATACTTGTGAAAATAGCATTACATGTACAACAAATACAAGAAAAGGAAGATATAATTATGAGAATAGAAATTAAAAAGACAAGGGATTTGAAACATTACATAAAATTGATGTTAATATGTGTATGATTGAAGAAGATACCTGTTATATATACACAAAGATTGAGCTTCCATGCCTTCTACATAAGTTTGCTTATGCATCTCAACAACAAATCACTATTACGGCAGTCCCCCCCTGTCCACAGGTTCACTATCCACGGTTTCAGTCATCCTTGGTCAAGCTCAGTCCGAAAATATCAAATCTAAAATTCCATAAAAAAACAATTTATAATTACATCAACAATGTGGATATTAAAAATCCAACATTATTTCAGAGACGAATATTTGCAGAAACCATGAAAGTTTCGTAAGCTGATTTGAGAGCTTATGAAAATACAATCCTTGGTATTTCTCAGTTGCTTTAACTTGCATTACTTGACTTAAGTAGCTAAAGCAACTCAGGGATGCTAAGGATTGTATTCTTGTAAGCTCTCAGAACAAATTATGAAACTTTCCTACAAGCATTCTGCTTTGAAATAATGTTGGATCTAATATCCACTTTGCCTATGTAATTTTACATCACTGAAATGAAGCCATTATGACTCCTTCTTTTAGTAATAGACAATTCATAAGTTTTGAATTGTGTGCCATTCTGAGTAGTTCTCGGTTATCAGATCGAATGTCATGTTTATTGCCGTGCTTGTGTTCAAGTAACCCTTATTTTACCTAATAATGACCCCATTTTACTCAATAATCGCGCAAGAGTAGCGATGCTGGCAATTCAGATATGCCAAAGAGAAGCCTCAAGTGCTTCCTTTTTTAAGTGAAAAAGGTGAAAGTTCTTGACTTCATAAAATACTAAATAAATAACAATAATAAAAAACATATGCTGAGGTTGCTAAGATTCCATTCACATTCAGATAACTTTTATTACAATATGTTTTATAATTATTCTATTTTATTATTAGTTGTTGTGGTTAATCTCTTACTGTGCCTAATTTCTACATTAAACTTTATCATAAGTATATATGTATAGGCTAAAAACATACTATATATAGGGTTTGATACTATCTGTGGGGTGTCTTGGAATGTCCCCCCCCCCCCATGGATAAGACTCATTGTGGGAGGTACCCACTATTACACACAAAGCTCATCAAACTATGCCTTAAATAGATTCAATATGTTTATATTCTCACCACACTAAGGCAATGCATTTCACTCACCAACTACTCTCTCCATTCAAAGAACCATCTCCTAGTGTTAAATTCTGAATGAAAGGAATTATAATATAATAGTGTTTCATTCAGGATTTAACACAGTCATCCATTCCCTGAGCCAAATTTGCTCATCAGACAAATAGTAAATTATTCACTTTACTGATATATATTCCATAATTATAAAATGATTGTGTGTTCTAGTAGTGTTAGTTATTTATCCTGTACTAATTCTTTGTAGAGTATATATATATATCCTATGTAAACTATGCACGGAAACTCGGAACTTAGTCTGTTTATGTAAACTATTGTGAAGGACATAGCCAATATAGCAGAAATTAAGTGCTGTATGAAATTACGAAGTTATCCGCCAGCACACATTTTGGCGCTAGTTACTATGCTGAACTAACGAAGATTCATGAAGCAGATTTTGGTGCAAAGAAGGAAGAAGGAGACATGCGCTGTTGAATAAGCGGAAATACGAGGCACGAAGGAGACAACCAGGGTTAAAAAGACAAAGGAGCTCTGTTTTTTCTTACTCTTTCACGGGCTCTTGTTCGTATCGTGATTCTAATTCCCTCATCTTGTAATTGTGAAAGACGAGAAGCATGACAGGGATTGCAAAGGAAACCTGAAGGATAGACAATTTTAGAGCGAAGCAAGCATGAATTCCTGAGCCAACAAGAGCATTAGGGTGAATCTCGATCCTATCGAACTAAAGTGACCTAAGAGAGAAAGCTATTGAGAATCAAGGAAGTGTTTTCCAGAACACGTGATAATAGGCAAAGTATATCAACCATCCCAGTAAGGAAATCCTTTCTATGTCTTTTGTGAATGTAATTATAATAAAGGAGAAGTGTATTGCCTTAATGACAGTTCAAGTTTGAATGTGTGACATCTTGAAGCTTGTTCCAAGAGAACGTGATATAAGTTAGAAACTGACTTACTAAGATTTACTGTAATAGATTGAGAGGACTTTAGAATTCCTTGGTGTGTATTTAGCGATAAGTGCTTTATATATCATGAACGGCTAAGCAGAGTTGACAATTGAAGTATATTGAACAGATAACTTTTGTCTAAAGGTGTGCTTAGAAGCTTATAACTCTAAGAAGGGTAGAAATCTATACATTAAGAATTTAATCGTGCTGAGTATATTCTACTGTGAAGTTACTATTGTCTTAATAAGAACTTCTTTATTTCATGATCATTTTAATTATATTTAGATCTTCTTTGATTAATGTAAATTCATGTATTAGTGTATTAAATGTTTTTATTTAAATTGAATCTTGTGCTTGCCTGAGTTCATTTCATTGCACCACTCATTTTAACACTTCGGATCTAAGTGAGAACTCTATTTAATGTGAAAGTAAGGAAAGATTAGAGAACCACGACTGCTATATAACTTAATGGTAATTTGATTAAGGAAAGTTCTGTCTTAATTAGATTACTGTAGCATTGCACTTGCTGATGATTGATTCCTTAACATTATTCTTACAATCATGGACACAGAGTGGTGCAGTTAAATATAAATTTTCTTTGTGTTCATAAATGGAATCAATCAGCAGAAAAAATTAGGGAATTACCAACTTCGTCGATAACCTCCCTTATTGTTTTAACTCTTGTACAGTATTACCCATATAGAGATTAGGCCTAGACTGTCTTGTGACTGAATACCAAAAATAAATTGGGAAAATTTATTTTTCCAAATAAATTTTCTAGGCAAAAAAGAAAACTGCACTAGGCAAAAAAGAAAACACAACGAAGAAGAAAGACATCACAACACTAGATCTCTCATGTCCTCTACTCTGCTCATATCCTCCTTATACAGTTTCCAGGAATGACCTCATTCTATAAAGAATTGTTTCAATGTTAACCTGATAACAACCTCTGATTAATTATGTGTCTCAATCATATTTCTACTCTCTCCTCCTCCTATTAACGTGGCTTTGTAATTTACATTCTTTCAATCCATCTTCCTACTCCACATTCCAAACACTACTTGTGAATCTTCTCTGGAAACTTTCTAACTTATCCTAGTCACCATCAAAACTGGATGACCAAATCTATATACAATGATCCATGTGAGGCATGATCAAGACCTTATACAATGGCATCATAAAGTCATTATTTCTTCATGTCAAAGACCTCCACATCATAGCCATTATGCAATGTGATGCCTTTACAACTTGCACAATGTGGATCCTAAATTTCAGGTCTTTTAGGTCTAAATTTCTTTTTGACCACCACTCCCAGATCTGTAATAATTTCTTCTACTTCCTTAAAAGTTTCCCCACCAAGTGTACACTTTGTATACCATCGGATGCAAAGATACGTATCAGAAAGTTGTATATGGGGGTACGAAATCCCGTAAGAGGAAGGTCACTAGCGGTGTACCGCAGGGTTCAGTTTTGAGATCACTGTTGTTTATTTTGTATATCAATGATACTGGTATGGGTTTAACTAGTGATATGCAGCTGTTTGTAAATGATATGAAATTGGGGAGAGAGAGATGCAAAGTCAAGCATATGTTATGGCCTGCAGCAGGAACTGAATAGATTGCATGAATGGGCAGGTAAGCGGAACTGTCAGTTCAATGTTGCAAAGTGTAAGGTTTTGAAATATGGTAAGCAACGATGGAATGCAAAGTATACACTTGGGGGGGGGGAACTTTAAAGGAGGTAGAGGACATGAGAGATCTAAGAGTGGTAGTGGTGGACAAGGATCGGAAATTCAGGAGCTACACTACACAAGTTGTGAAGGCATGACATTGGATAATGGCAATGATGTGGAGGACCCTGACTGCAGAAATAGAGAGGTTATGATGCCATCGTATAATGACTTGATCAGGCCTCATATGGATTATTGTGTGCAGATCTGGTTTGCTGGGTTTACATGTTGACAATGATATGTTGGAAAGAGTACAGAGAAGATCCACAAAGGTTGTCAGTGGTTTTTGGAATGTGGAGTACAAGGACAGATTGAGAGATTAATTGAGAGTAAATTTCAAAGCCTCGTGAATAGGATTAGGAGGAAGAGGTGGAGGATATGAGAGAGAGATATAAGCTAGTTGGGGATTGTTATCAGCTTGACATGGAAGAAATTTTTCATAGAATGAGAGATGGGGGGGGGATAGAACAAGAGGCCATTGCTGGAAGGTATGAGAGTGTGAGCAGGGAGTGAGAGGGAGTGAGGAACAGGTTCTTTGCATGAAGAGTGGTTGGTAAGTGGAATGCATTGCCTGAGTATGTTGCGAACATGGACACAATGAATCATTTTAAGGCACAGTTGGATAAGCATTGTGTGCAATAGTGTGTACCTCCCATAATGAGTCTCTAACTCCATGGAAGTTGGGTGTTAATAATAATAAAAATAAATATCTTTTGGTTAGTTCCCACATTTTATTATATAAAAATGAATATGAAATACTTTCAAAATTGCTATGAATTTTCTTCTACTCATTCTACTAAAGAAATTAAATGTTGCTTATAAGTTAAGGATATAATAATTTGATTGATACCAGGTAAGATAGAAACTTAAAGACTTTCAAAAATTACCTGAGATTTTATGATAATATGATGTTTGGCATGGGAGTTGACTTGGCTTGCACAACTTAAAAGAGAAGACTAGCCCAGGAGTCCATAAGGACACTTATGGACTCCTGGGCTAGTCTTCCTTTTCCTAAACCTAAAACCACTTTAATAAGTGGTTTTAGGTTTCAGTGGTCTGGCTGCTATTTTTAACCATTGGTTCTCATCAGATACCAAATGAGAACCAAATGTTTAAACCACCCTAGTTTCAAAAACTTGGAATGGGCAACCTTAGAAAGGATTCTGTCCAGTAGATGTAAACTAATCAGTGCCCAAAAGGGCCACTGTCTGGAATCTGGAAAACTTTACCAGAAAACCAAGCTGAGATCAAGCAATTCAATTTGTTCAAGTTGCAAACTTCTAGTAACTCTTGAGTGACCTAAAAGGATACTCTCTCAAGGAGCTCAAAAACTGGATCGCTTATGAATCTCTGAGCTTTGTTTAATTACTGATCTGAACTTCATCCTGGCACAACCTGAGGCAAGTACCATCACTGCATCAAAGCTTCACTCAGCAAAACGGCAGACACTACCAGAGTGCATGGCCTACAGTTCTTTTTGGAGATCAAGCAGAAAGTTTAAGAGAGCAAGAACTCATCAGATAAATTCAATAATTCAAAGCCCATTCAATAACACCTGAAAATGGAATCAAGACCAAGCTATTCAATTTGTTCAAATTGACAACTACCAAACTCTTTAGTTCCTGAGTGATCTCTAAAATGCTACTTTCTGAAGTAACTACAAAACTGGATTTCTTATGTACCTTTGTGATCCATTCGATCACTGATCCAAATTTTGGCATAGCATAACCTGAGATCAGTACCAACACCACATCAGGCTTTCGGTTGGAGAAGCGGCAGAGCAACTGCTAGAATGTACAAGCCTATTGTTCTTTCTGGAGACCAGGCAGGAAGCTTAAAAGAGCAAGAACCCACATTTAATGCTGCCGGAAAACTGACCCGAGACCATGCAGAAACCTAAAAAGGGGTCAACGCTCTCTGTTCAATACCACAGCAATCCTATGTCAGAAAGTTATATTATTCATAAGTGAACTCTCATCTCAGTAGGTACATAAATAAATTATTGACATAGAGCTAAGAGGCTTCAATCTGGCAAGGTAAATTATAGATTATAAGGATATTATTAATCCATTGATGTTATAACCTTTTACAAGTTCTACGTTAAAAAAAGTTTTAAAACGTTTGCAGTTTCTATCTTGTCTAGCTATCATTAAAGCCTCTTAGGCTTTTTATTTCAATAATGTTACTAATTTTAATTTAGGAAACAATTAAAAAAAAAAATCAAACTCACAATAATTGTTTTCCCAAAACGTCATCATCTTGCCAAACTTTTTCTCCACACAGCTTCTGAGATATGTGAACTAATAAATAAACAATAAAATTAAAAAAAAAAAAAAAATATATATATATATATATATATCGGCATTCATATTTACTTGGCAGATAATGTTATAGTATCTCAGCATTAAACTTTATTCTTTTTTATTCTCGGTATTATAGTCATTCAAACTAATATATTTTTCATAACATTATCTACCGAGTAAATATGAACGTCGATATCAATTCTCCTGATGACGATGATTTAAATTTGCTCATCAAAGAATATCAGAAGAATCTCAGGACCATTGGATTATTCATCAACAGACTAGTCTTTCTTAAAAGATGCAAGTGCCATTCAGTCATTCCCCATTTCTTAATTTTAAGGAATCTATTAAAACAGCTAGAGCTCAAAGAATTTACCACAGAGCTAAACTGGAGCTTTTATCTGAACGTATTGTTGACACCAAACATAGTCTAGCTTCTTATTTCTCTAAGAAGACTTCCCTAGAAATCTGTTTAAATAATTCTCTGGACACTTCAACTTGGAACAATTTAAAAGACATTAGTATTCTAAAGGCTTCAAAAGCCCAGAACACAAATAAAATTAATCTCATCAGAAAATTTGATGCTCTAAAATGTATACAGGATTTTAGGTCTCTCATCCCATCATACTTCTACCTATTTAAAAAAAGTTGTCATAAATGATTCTTCCCATTCCCTTTCATCAGCAGAAGAAACTGTACTTGCTAAAGGTCTCAATTTTGTTATCGCTCCTACTTCCATACCTAAAGAACTATTCCTAATTAAGATAGAAAAAGTAGCATCCTCGCTTACAAATCAAGAAGCAAACCTTCTACATATGGAAGCTATATTCACCATAAATCATGCAAGATCCCCAACTGACAACATTTCTCATTCTGAAAGATCAGCTATTAAAATCTTAAAGAAAAATAATGATATTATAATTCTTCCTGAGACAAAGGGAATGCTACTGTCATCTTAGACAAAACTGAATATCATAACAAAATTTTGGAACTACTAGAAACTGACACTTACTCTGAACTAAATAGTGACCCTACAAGAGAATTGCACAATAGAACCAACAATTTACTGAAAACCACCTCAGAGTTACCAAGAAACAATCGTCTTTCCCTCAGATCGATTCATCCGCTAATCCCACGATTATATGGACTCCCAAAGATCCTAAAATTGAACTCTCCACTTAGATCAATTGTTGAAGGTATAAACTCCTCTACTTACAACCTATCTAAATACCTCGCATCTTTCTTGAAAAACCTATCTGGTGATTCCTTCTCTCATATAAAAAATTCAGCTGATTTCGTGTCCAAAATCAAAGATGTCAAACTCAACAAATCAGATTTAATGGCAAGTTTCGATATAGTTTCTCTTCACGAATGTACCTACTCAAGAGGTCCTCCTCCATCTTCTCCAGAACAAACTATCCAAGAAATTCTTTTTCTTACTCTCTGACTGTGTAAATTTAGGATACTTCAAATTCGAAAATAAGATTTATAAACAGAACTCGGGATTGGCTATGGGCAGTCCGCTCTCTTCAATTCTTGCTGATATATTCCTTAAGGACTTCGAAGAAAAGGCGATTAATTCCTCAACACTGAAATCCAAAATCTGGTACCATTATATAGATGATGTATTCCTCATTTGGGAACACGGTTTAAACAACCTCAATATTTTTCTAGACCATCTCAACAAGTTTCATGAGAAAATCAATTTCACCTATGAACTGGAATCCAACAACTGTCATCCCTTTTTGGACTTAAAACTCACAAGATGCACTGAAAATATCAAAATCTCTATTTTTAGAAAACCCATACACACAGCCCTTCATGCTTCTTCCCATCACCACCCTCTGCAAAAATTTGTTATTATTTCAACCCTGGCACATCGATCCAGATCTTTATTAACAGACGAAACAGAGATTGAAAATGAACTTAGTTTACTAAAAAGGACTTTTGTTAACAATGGTTTCTCTCTTAAGAAGATTGATAAATTTATCTCTCACTGTCGTTCACCTACTACTGAAGATTCTTCTTCCCCAAGAGCATTTATATCTTTGCCATACATCAGCTCTCTCTCCCCAAAACTGGCAAAAATTCTTAAGAAATTCAACATTAGAACTTGTTTCACTACATTTCCAAAACTTCGCTCCATACTAAGTAGACCTAAAGTAAAACATCTCCCTCTTTGGTATCCAGGAGTCTACAAGATCATGCCCCCACAAAAGTTTGGAATCATTTTGGCGCTTGGACTGATCAGGCTTGTTCCTTCTTTATGAGGAGGAGGAACTGAACAAAAAACTTAATTTCCTCAGAACTACAGTTCAACTGAATGGCTATTTACAAAAAACTATTAACAAATTCCTATTTAATCCAGTTCCTCACCATCAGCTCCATCTCTCTCAAATTGGCTAAGGTTCTTCGAAAGTACAACACATGGACTTTAATCACACCTCTACAGAAACTCCGCTCCTTACTAAGCAGACCTAAACCTGGGCATAACAATCTCAAGTATCCTGGTGTGTACCAGATTTGGTACAGTTGTGATAAGCCATACTTTTGCCAGACAGAGCTATGCATCGAGGAATATCAGAGAGAGAGAGACATAGGTTACAGGAGAATGCAAGTCGGTGCTCTGTCTAGCCATGTTCTGTTTTCCGCAAATTCTAATGAAGAGAACCACACCCTTCCAGTACTATGGGACAAGTCTACTAATATTTTCCATTGTTCCAATGAATCAGAGAGAAGAATAGTAGAATCTAAAGAAATCATTCTCAATCCTGTACATCTCAATAACAACCTAAGTTATAACCTGTCTGACTGTCACTGTGCTGCTACACAATATTGGTGTACATGAGATTGTGAGCACATGCATACACCCAACAATGAAGTCAGAGAGCTAATGTTTTTAAATACACAAATGTTAACGCATTAACGTTGAAATGCATATGCTAACCTTTTTTGTACTGCTTAGAGTTATTTCCTTTATGGTTCTGATTGGTCGTTTCTTTTATTTTTTTTTGCACCTGAAGAAGTCTGTTAAAGATGAAACAACTAGTCGTGCAATTAAAATTTGTTTTATTTCTTATGTCGGTTTCCCAGTCATTTAATCCTAAAACACACACACACACACACATATATATATAGAGAGAGATTATCTATTAACATTTTATTATTATTATTTTGTGACACCTCCAAGGAGTCCAAAGATTCATTGAGGAGGGCACCTACTCAACAACTCTCCATCTCCACCACTTAATCCACCAAACCACCATCATTTTAATATACAAGAAGGCCATAATTAAAGAGGAGGTGTTCAGAGGAGCCCTGTAGCAAAAAATGTTTGATGAAATTCAACCAAACTTATCTAAGTACATTCTGTAACACGAGGTTCTGATTTACAGAAAAAAAAGTACAAAATTCTGCCACTAGGTGACATTTGGTGCTATTAGCATGTGGTTTGGGATTAATTAAACAGTAATGGCTAGAAGAGACATAAATTTTTTTTTTTTTCGTGTTTGTATAACTTATAAATGTGGTTCAAAATATTCTTCTTTCACATGTTCTAAGAACTGCAATCTGTGACATTTTCTGCAGTGGAATGCAACAGATCTGCACTGATTTACCTCACACGCTGTGTTATTCTGTCTTTCAAAGTTGCTAAATCAGGAACATGTCCCTACAACCAAAAGTCACAAGGATTGAGATCAAGCAAACAAGGTGGTAATACAGTGGGAAAAGCACGAACAATCGCTCTGTGTTCTATGAAGTTTGCGTAACATTTGCTGTACCAACAATCCAATGTGAGATGGTGCTCCATCCTGCATGAATATGGTAGAGTCAAGGCATCTTTGCTGCTGCAGTTGTGGAACAACTATGTTGCACAGCATCACTCAATACCTAACAAAAAGATGGTAAAAGTCACTGATCTTGCTGGGTGAAGTTCTTGGAAAGAGTATGGACCGATAATAAGCAATGCACTGAAACTGCACCACAGTGTGACTTCAAGTGAGTGTAAAGGGGTCTGTGGAACATGAGGGTTATTCATAGCCCAAATGCAGTAATTGTGTGAATTAACACTACAGTTCAGATAAAAATGTGCCTTGTCACTCCCCAAGATCTTTCACACCATACAACATCCACCTCCATTCAAGCTGAGAATGTCAGTGCAAACTACAGTTGAGTTTCTGTATTACAGCAAAGCTTAGTATCAGAGATCTTGTAGGAGAAAAAACCTCAAGCATTTTCCACACAGTTGAGTATGGAATGTCCAGTTGCCTTATTGATTTGATACTGAGTACTACTGGACCCTTATGCATTATTTATTCCTTGTTTCATGACAGCAGTTGCAACTTCATCAACTTGTTGAGGAATAAAAGATTTCACTGCTAAAGATCTGGTATTTTCAAATTGTAAAATCATTTTTCTAAGATTTGTTATTGTTATCGGTCCTTTTCTACTATCCTTCAAATGGCAGACTTGTTGAAGTGTAGCATTAGCATTACTGCATTGTTGATAATAAATCTTGACTAGCAATGTACATCTGGTTCGATGAGATCCATAGCACATCAGCCTTATCAGAATGACGTGAATCTGTTTCACTTTTCCTTATATCCACCAACTCGTCAGTAGAAACAGTGAGATTATGCAAATATCGCATGCATATACAGAAATCTCTCGATTAATGCGCTCTTTAAAACAGGTGCATTAATTGAAAATGCACTAATCAAATATAATAACCTATGGGAAAAAGTATAATTCGTTCCTCAAATTTCTTTTTTGACCCTTAATTGTTTTTTTTAATAAAAGAATTACGGTATGTCTCAGGGCCTAGTTAAAGGAAAACCATGAAGCTGAAAGACCATAGAACATATTCAGAATATGAATTTATTATTCTACTTCTTAACAAAGAATTCTGCTAACGTAGTGTGGCGGACAGTCTGTTTTTTTCTTCTTTTTTTTCCCTATAGAACTGACTCTATGGCCCTATTGTCTCTTCTAGTACTTCTGCAAATTTTACTGCTTCTCTCTTTATCGGGGTCAGCCTCTAAGCATTGTGGCTTAAAAAATTTCTGTGAAATCTCTTTGGGCTTGTCAGTGATTAAATTTTCTTCATATTCTTCAAGATCTTCCCGCTGTGCATCTAAATTTAGCAGGACGGAATCACTCAATTTCTCAGAATGAGATTTAATTAACTTAGATTCATCTGAAAAGCCTCTAAAATCATTTGCACAATGTGGAAGAATCTGCTTCCAAACAGCTTGCATATTGCTAGCAGTAATTTCATTTGACTTTGCGATTTTATAATCAGGCTGAGATTTCTCTGATTTGGCCAGAAAAGTCTTGGAAGGCATTCACTTTCAAGAAAAGCCAGTTTCATTGACATTAAATATTTGTTGGTCACAATAGTCCCCTTCTTCCATAATTTTCTTCAAAATCACTGGATAATTTGCGGCCACCTCCTTATCTGCACTTGCAGCTTTGCCTGTGATTAGAACATTATATAGGCTATTGCTCTTTTTTGAAATGCTCAAATCACCCAGCACTAACGTGGAATTCTTCTTATTTTCCATCATTAATAGCCCTTTCTTTCAAAAGGCTACAAACAGATTTAATCCTTTCGATTTAGTGCTTAGCGGAATCCGTTTTTGGTTACAATCTTCAATTCATGTAGAAAGAAGTCTCTCTAATTCAATCATTATAATACTTTGATTTCGAGTGCATGCATGATGAATTTGAAGCAGCCTTAATTTTCTCTTTGTATTCAGCAGCTTTGCTTAAATTTGTTCTTATAGTTGATTTATCCATTTTTCTGTTCTTGTCCTATCTTTACTATGGACTCGCTTGTTAATTCTTCATTTTTTTTTATTATTTCAAGTTTTTCTTCCAATGAGATTTTTTTTCGAATCATTTTCACACTTCCACGTTTTTGCTCACTAATTCTTTTACTCACGATGAAAGGTTGGGAAAATACTTTAAAATAAAACAAAGTAAGGAAAACAGTTGCAAAGGAGGCACGAGATATGATCAGCAAAATGCTATGTAAAGCAGACGACATAAATTTTGGCAAGAAATTTGGAGAACATAGTGTACATGGAAATAGTGTAGTATGCGATTAAAAAATAACTTTATAAAATGTTTTAAATCAGTAACTAAACTATTTCATCCTGGTGAGTGATTTTTTAAAATAGTTAGCCATAAAAAATGTATAGAGAGAAAATTTTTAAAATCTGTAACGTTTATTTTTAAGATGTATGTATACATCTTAAAAATAAAGGTGCACTAATCGAATTTGGGTATCAAAAAAAAAATGACGCACTAATCGAAAATGCACTAATTGGAGGCGCATTAATCGAGGGATTGCTGTAGCACCAAATGTCCCTTGGTGGAAGAATTGTGTATTGTTTTGTAAATAAAAGACGCATGTTCCAGAGTGTTCTCACACCAAGTTTTGTTGAATTTTGTCAATACATTTTTCGCTACAGGGCTCTGAACACCCCTCTTTAATTATTGCAACTCTGTTTATCAAAATAATAATATATTAAAGTTAATTTCAATCTTGAAGGATTTTTAGTAAATTTGAAGTGGCTGAAGAAGATAAAGGGTCACACTGTTAAAATTGATGAAAATGACTTTTTTTATGAAAAAGTAAAATGGTTACTGTTCCACTATATCAGGCCACATAACGATGCTGTGTACATTTTTAGTTTTTCAGGGATATAATGATATCTCAGAAACAGTCTAAAGAGACTAAGGCAGTGTAGGTTTTTGGAATGTATGAAGACAAACTGAAGTAGAACAACAAACATAATGATTTTATGATAATATCACCTAAGAAATTTATCCAAACACCATGTTCCACACTCAAATATCTCACAGCAACATTCAATCTACAAATTAGACAAAATCAGCACACATTTAAATATAAAATTTGCTTATCTTGCTGCAGCCAACATGATGACTGGTGTTTAAATCAACATGAAAACAAAGATGGAATGTCAAATTTACTTTTGGTAGGGATTTATTGTTGGAGGTGGAAGAAATAAGAGATCTTCAGGTGATGATGGTAGTTCATCATCAAATTCCTGACATGTACCCTCAGAAAGGTGTATAGGATATGATAGTACTATATGAAAAATTTACATTATTACAAACTTCCTATCTACAATTTTCTTCCAAATCGTTACCTGTCAAGACTCCAAAATTATCAGCTTTCATATTTCTATCTTCTAGGCACTTTTTATCATATCAATCCACCTCTCTCGTGCTATTCCTCAGCATCTTTTTCCTGCCAACCTGAAAAGATTAGCAAAACATTTGTTTTGCTAATCTTTCCTCTTTCATTCTGCTTGAGTGACTATACCACCTTGAGATAGCTCTGCTACCACGTTCCTGGATGCTAACAATGTCAAGTTCTTTCCTAATATTCTCATTTTTAATATGATATTGCCATTAATGCCATCTTCACATCCCTAATCTTTTTCAGACCTCTCATATCTGCAGTCTCTAGTCTTTAGTCAAGTGTTTTACTTCTAACCCATCTCTCAAATCCATAAGTTAAAAGTGGTTTGAACACTGTCTTGTATACAGTTAATTTAGTGTTTTGACTAATTTCTCTCTTATTCCATATAAATTTATTCAGCTGACTTCTTAACATACCAGCTTTATTGATTCTGTTGTCTATTTCCATGTTTAATTTATCATCTTCACTAAAAATTGTACCTAAGTAGCTGAAATGTTTTATAGGTTCTCCATTCACAATGCAGTTGATATTTTCAGTGTTTCTGCCTATTTTCATTGTTTTTGTCTTGTTACTGCTGACCTTCACACCACATCTATTATAACAGTTATTCAATTTAGTCAGGGAATCTTGCAGACTTGTAGCGGATTAATTTAGAAGTATAACATCATCTGCATAAAGCTGACATTAACATCTCCAATTCTGATATCAGGTTTAATACCACTTTCCTTCATAATGTGATCCATACAGATGAATGAATAACAGAGGGGATAATGTACATCCTTATCTGACACCAGATTTAACATTAAACCACCTTCCTGTACTTCCTTCAATTCTAACTGCTGACTTACAACTCAAATAAAGACTAAGGAACTAAAATTTAGAGGATGCATTGCCAATTTTGGCAATGCATCCTCTAATGTTTATCTCTATCATCCTCTATGCTTCCTATAATGCTGTGCATTATGGAAAGGGTCACTACCCAGGCAGGTTTTGACCCAGAAGTGAACAAAGGTTGAAGTAATGCAGAAGTCATATTTCCATATACAAGTAGCCACAAGGTGTGTGACTGAATGATAATGAACGTGTCATAGCAACTCTAAAAGTGGACGAGATGTCAATATGCCTGAATCTACGTCAGAAGGTGAAGTTGCATCAGATTTTAGTGATTTGAAAACATCTACAAGGAATATAGGTGTTACATCAAAAATGCATTCCCCTCAACAGAGCAGCCATTCAGCAAATGCTTGAAATTTCTTTAACAGAGTAAAAGAAAAAAATAATGAAGGAGAAGAAATGTTTAATTCAAGTTCGCATTATTACTAAAATACTCTTGATTAGAGATAGATGTTGAAAGTTTTTCCACTTGGTTTTACTATAAGTTAAAGATGCCAAGAAATTATATTCTTGGTTTAATCCTTTATCCAAGTAATGACTACTGCATTACTTCAACCTTGGTCTGGCTGCCACTGATGAGACCTCAATAAAGGTCAAAACTAATCTGGATAGTGACCCTTCCCATAATGCATAGTATTATACATGTCCATAACGATATGTGTTTTGCATTATGGGATTCTAAGGGAAGTATAATGTAAAGTTATTAGCGTCTATATACGAGTTGACCAGTTGTGAAGTTACTTTATGTGCAAACTTTGTTTGCTTACACTTGGATAAAGGATTAAACCAAGAATATAATTTCTTGGCACATTTAATTCATTCTCCGTATTGCATGATGCTTTATTGCTTCAATCCAATCAGAATTACCATAATTAAAATCACCCACAACGATCACCCTTCTCTTGCTTGCTAAGTCAATTTGCATATACATTTCTTTCTCTGCATACTCTTCATAGCCCCTGGCCTATTGCAGCATCCAGTTTAATCTCATTTTACCAATTACTACTTTGCACCATAAAATTTCAAAACCACTGCTACTATTTTCCCCTTGAATTTTCACCAGCCAACTTGGAAGCCTACTAAAGGATTGCCATTAAATTAGATCCAGTACACTATCCAGCAGGTGGTCTGCAGAATAACCACTTTAAAGTTGTATCCTAGAAAAGAAGAAATATTAGGTTTCTCCATGGTGGCGATATAATCTGAAAACATCACTCATATAGGATGGAAGAAATGAGGTAAAATAAACCAGGTCTCTGCCACAGAACCCAAGCATGGTTTCTAGCAACTTCAAGCTTCAAATAAACAAAATGGTAATCTCATTCCTGTTGGCTGATTGATATATATCCAGCTGCCAGTGGCAGCTCATCTATAAGGGATACAGGGCTGCATTGAATGCAGCTCCAGAATTGCGTATACTAGCCAGTACTACTCGCTAGTATACCCAACGCTGGCATTGCATTCAATGCAGCCCTTATGGACGAGCCACCACTGCCAGCTGCTAACAGGCTCAACTAATGTAAAGTTGTAGGTAGAGGGGCTGATTGTTGCAGATTTCACTAAAGTTCATTGCGCTTTGAATGGGACAGAACATCAGTGTTTTAGACTTCTGAGCATCAGCCCTAGGCTCTGCAATTGTGCAATCTATCTTGGCTATACTGAGAAAAATACTATCTCCCTTTTAAACTCTTGACCTCATTTACTTACAAATCACTCACAACCAACTGTTACAACTCATTAAACCAATTTACCACTCTACAAGGGAAAAAAAATATAGTCATCCTGCCCTTACTACCTGCATTTACATATATGTTTCCATCATATCCTCTATTTTATGTCAGCTAAATTTTGTAATCCACAAACCTTCAGTCTCTTCTCCTAGAGAGCATTCCATAAAAAATCACCATTTGATAACTTGCTTCTGTATCCTCCTCAGAATACGAAACCATCCAGACAGCCCATCAGTCCAGACATGGCTGTAATTTCCTTATCTAGACATGTTCATCAATATTCTTGTAGTCCAATGACCGCTTTTAACCATTATACGTGTTATATTGGCAGTCCATTTAAATCATCCTGCAGGATTTTCATACATACTTCATTAACTCTCTATGACTCTTTTGTTCTGTACTGTTCACCTCATGCTATGAGCTATTCCAAACTTTTGTAATTTTTCTTTAAATGTTAATTTCTTTTCAGTTCAATTTTCCAAATAGTGAGATCATTTTCTAACTGCACACAGATAAGCAGGAAGAGATGGTGAGACATCTGCTATCACCAGTGATCTCAAACAAATTGTTTGCAAGCCTATGAATATACTAGATAACTGTTAATAAACACTTCCCAAATACTCTAGATCTCTTCCTCACTTGTAACTCTCCTAAGTATACTGTGGGTGTTATCTGTTCTCTGTGCATTTCGGATTCACAATCCAGTGTGGATTTATTCTCTTGAGGAACAACATTCACACCACCACTCTTATCCATGTGTTGTCCGTCATTATGAAAATGACTTTTGTGACTTTTACATCTCATTTCCTTAGTTGGATTATTGTTTCAGTCTTTTAATCCAAACATTTGCATTTAGCATGTCACTGAAGCAATTCTTATATTGGTATGGAAACATTTTTCATATTTTAAATTTCTGTACTCTGAGATGTCTGCCAGGGATTTCTGCAACTGACTTTCATCAAAATCTTCATCTTCCTTTTCTGTTTATATAGCAGCCCAAAATCCCTGCAAGCAAACTATTAGTACCACCAAAACTAATTTGAAAGGACTAAAAGCAGGAAACTTGAATCATGTTTGATTGGCAGTTATGCTTTCTAGTCTCTTATTATTGGCCATAACTTTTATTCAACCCTGCTTCCACTTCTTTTGTACTCAAATATTTTGCAGCATTGCTATCCACTGGAAAAGCTAATCTCTTGACTTCTTACTTTTTTTTAAATTCTTACAGAGACAATCTTGATAAATGTTCTCCAACCATTCAATGTTTACCTTCCATTTTTTGTCAGAAAGAGATCAGAGGTGTGTTCCTCAGCACAAGGTTCAAGCAGAAAAAAAAAAAAAGGAAACAAAACAAAAAGTTCAGTGCAGTAGTGACCATAACAATCATAGATATTTAACAAAAATAAATGTTCTCGGTATTCTGTGTTGAACGGTAAATGTAATAATACATATTCACTGTACATATATATATAAAAAAAAAAAACATATATTCAGATAACCCTCGCATAACGTGGATGTTAGGTTCCACAAAAATGCCGCATTATGCAAGACTCAGATCACATAGAAAAAGTACGGTTAGGTTCTGAAATCTTTTTTTTTTTAAGATTATATAAACAATGACATATCCAACAAAAATATATTTTTATTTAATTCAGGTAATTCATGTAAGTTAAGAAAACATATAAACTATGAAACAAATACATAGTATAAAATTATAAACTGTATGTAAACTTCATTGTACATAATATATAAATGTTTTAGGCAAAATAAAATAAATGTATATTTTAATCGTCATCACTCTCTTCAAAACTAACATTTTGTAGATGTTCTTTATTTACGAGTGGCTGGACGTTGTCATCACTTGAAATCTCTTGGACATCATTAGTATAATTCTCATTGCATACTCTGGCTGGTTTAATACCATGTTTACCACTATGCTGCAATTTTTTATTAAGTTCATAATACGGAGCTAAACAAATATCCAATTGTAATTAAGGGGGTACAAAATCCCTTGTTGTTCAACTGCCAGTAAGCAAAACTCTAAAATTGAGAACTACGAATCTATGAGTTTCATATATACCGAAAAAAACTATCGGCGAATCCAAGTGTAAATGACCACTTGGTAGTACAACACCAAGGCAACTCGAAGCAAAGGTGGAGCAAGATCCCTCACTATGGTTTGTTTCGTGAATTTTCCACAGCACTCCATTGAGAGATCGATATCCATAAAATAACTTTCCTGCCAAGTCCAATCCTTCTGCTAATTTCTTTAAACTAATTCTTTAACAGATTCATCACAATCAGAATCTTCGGCAGAACTTTCCTCGCCATTTGGTTTGACGTCATCTATTAATTGTACCAGTTCCTCCTCATTTAAATATATTTCCCCATCAATTAATTCACTATTGAAGAGATTGAAGCACTTATGAAGAAGTTCGCGAAGGTTGAGTCTCATGTGCTGATCGAAACTGAATGTATCTTTAGTCTTGTTCAATTGTTACCTTGGCAGTTTACAGCGGGTGGGTTTATCCCTATTAACAAACGCGTATATCGCAAAAGTGCTCTAAGTGACCATTACTATAAAAATAAATTTTTTTACATAAAAAAGCATTACATATTGTATGTAACTCAACAAAAAATAAAGTGCTCAGCTTGAGATTAACACACTTATGATTTTTAATACGCTTTCCTGGCAGAAAATGAAGACAATTTTCTACAATAAATACTTTATACGGTAATGCCATTAAATTATTAAGATAATTTAATGGCAATCCTAAAGGTTATTTCCCCTAATATAAATTCACTACTTAGAACTACATGCACGATATGGGCAGACGCAAATTTAACGAAGATAAAATTTGATTTTTAAGTCACATGTTGAAAAATATATGAAAAGATAAAGAGTTACAACAGTTTACAGACCATCTTATATCGAAACCGCATTGTGTAAGTACCGTGTTCAACAAGGGTTATTACAATTTGTAGACCGCGTTATATCGAAACCACGCTGTATAAGTACCATGTTATAAGAGAGTTACCTATATATGTGTGTGTGTGTGTGTGTGTGTTGTGTGTATGATGAATTATTGACTCGGTTGAAATACATATTGTGAAAAGAGTTGAAAGACTTAAACCGAGAGTTAGGTAAAAGGGGGTTTAATAGTAAAACACGACTAGTTTCGGCTTATAACAGCCTTCATCAGGTGACATTATAAAAGAAAAAACACTAAACACTGAAGGTTAAAAATACTATGAACAACATAGAGAGTCTCTATACATAATTAGTATGAAAATGTTTTAGTTGTATTTAAAGGCTGTTCTTTCGTTTGTTGAATTGTTAGGAGAGTGCATGCTTGCAGCATCACGTGAATGCCAGTACATGATTACAGCTGAATGACTATCTGGGAGATTGTAGCTCAAGTTATTATTTAGATGTTCAGGGTTGAGGATGATTTCCCTAGATTTTTCTCTCCAATTCATCATGGCAATGAAAGATGTTAGTAGATCTGTCCCAGCAGACTGTATGACTTGGGGTTTCATCATTACGATTAGCCGAGGAAAGGATATGGCTTGATAAGGCACTGGCCCGCTGTCTCTTGTAAGCAATGTCCCTCATTTGTTCCTCCATGTGTAATTCAATAGATTTGTCTGCCTAGCCAAAATAAGGAATATCACAATCACACCAAATTTTGTACATGCCAGGAAATTTAAGATGATGATGACATGGTTTTGGGTGGCTTATTAAGGAACGGAATTTTGGAAGTGGAGTAAACAAAGTTCTGATATTGTATTTTTTAGATCCTTGGCTAATTTTTTGTGAAATTGAACTTATGTAAGGAATAGATATATTGCCTTTAAAAGTATTTATTTCTTCTATGTGATGACTAGGAGGATTAAGAAGGAATTTTTCAATAATTCTTTTAGAATATCCCTTACGTATGAAAGTAGTTTTGAGATAGTTGATTTCTTTTTGAAGTTCATTTGGGTCATCAAGAAGAGAGCGAGCTCAATGTTCCAAGGTAGAAATTATTCCAAGTTTTTGGGGAGGGAAGTGATGGGACTGACTATGAAGATATCTGTTGGTATGTGTAGGCTTTCTATACATTGAAATTTTAAGTTTACCAGAAGACTGGGTCAGTTTCACATCTAGGAAAGGCAGGGAACTATCAGTTTCAAGCTCTGCTGTGAACTTTATACTTGGGTGACGACGACTATTGAGATGTTCCAGGAAATTCATTAAGGAATCATGTCCATGGCTCCAAATGAGGAAAAAGTCATCCATATAACGTTTCCAAACTTTAGGTGTTAAAGCAAAGGAAGATTAACCTTGGCTTCAAAATCCTCCAAATAAATATTTGCAAGAACAGGGGATAAAGGATTACCCATCGCAAGACCATGATTCTGCTTGTATATAGTATCTTGGAATCTAAAGTAACCGGACTTGATGCAATGGGTAAGTAAGGCCAACATTACATTTTTTTGGATAACTTGTCCTTGATTACTTTTATGACTTTATCTGTTGGGATATTAGTGAACAAGGAAATTATGTCAAAGCTAGCTATGATTTCATCTTCATTAACTGTCACATCCTTAACTGTATGAAGCAAAGTCTGCTGAGTTATTGATAAAGGATGAGGACTTGCCTGAAAAACATGAGGTATTTTGCAAGATGTTTAGAAAGTTTGTACATAAGAGAATCAATACCTTCCACAATGGGACACAGTGGGATGTTTTCCTTATGGATTTTTGGAGCTCCATATATGCGCGGAATAAGAGGATGGAGAGAGCGTAGAGACAGGCGAACATTTCGAGATACGACTTCTATTGAATTACACATGGAGGAATACATGAGGGACATTGCTTACAAGAGACAGCTAGCCAATGCCTTATCAACCTCGGCTAATCCTAATGATGAAACCCCAAGTACAGTAGGCTGGGACAGATCTACTAACATCTTTCATTGCCACGATGAATTGGAGAGAAAAATCTTAGAATCTAGGGAAATCATCCTCAACATCTAAATAATAACTTGAGCTACAACCTCCCAGATAGTCATTCAGCTGTAATCATGTACTGGCATTCACATGATGCTGCAAGCACACACTCTCCTAACAATGCAACAAATGAAAGAACAGCCTTTAAATACAACTACGTTTTCATACTAATTATGTATAGAGACTCTCTATGTTGTTCATAGTTTTTTTAACCTTCAGTGTTTAGTGTTTTTTCTTTTATAATGTCACCTGATGAAGGCTGTTATAAGCCGAAACTAGTCGTCATCATCATCATCATCATCAAATTCCTGCCATGTACCCTCAAGGGGTGTACAGGATATGACAGTACTACATGAAAAAATTACATCATTACTAACTTCCTATCTACAATTTTCCTCCAAATCAGTCTGTTACTTGTCAAGACTCCAACATTATCAGATCTTATATTTCTATCGTCTAAGGCACTTTGTACCGTATCAATCCACCTATATCTTGGTCTTCCTCTGGGTCGTTTTCCTGCCAACCTGGCAGAGAACACTTGTTTTGCTAATCTTTCCTCTCCCATTCTATTTAAGTGACCATACCATCTGAGATTAGCTCTGCTAACGCATTCCTGGATGCTGACAATGTCAAGTTCTTTCCTAATATCCTCATTTTTAATATGATATTGCCATTGATGCCATCTGTTCACGCCTCTAATCTTTCTCAGGACTCTCATATCTGCGGTCTCTAGTCTTTGGTCAAGTGTTTAACTTCTGACCCAGCTCTCAGATCCATAAGTTAAAATTGGTTTGAACACAGTCTTGTATACAGCTAATTTAGTGTTCCGACTAATTTCTTTCTTATTCCATATGAATTTATTCAATTGACTTCCCACGATACCAGCTTTGCTGATTCTGTTGTCTATTTCTATATTTAATTTACCATCTTCAGTAAAAATTGTGCCTAAGTAGCTGAAATGTTTTACTTGTTCCACAGGTTCTCCATTCACAACACAGTTGACATTTTCAATGATTCTGCCTATTTTCATCGTCTTTGTCTTTTTATTGCTGATCTTCATACCATATCTATTACAACAGCTATTCAATTTAGTCAGAGAATCTTGCAGACTTGTAGCGGATTTATTTAGAAGTATAACATCATCTGCATAAAACAAAGAGCTGACATTAACATCTCCAATTTTGATATCAGGTTTAATACCACATTCCTTCATAATGTGATCCATATAGATAATGAATAACAGAGGGGATAATGTACATCTTTGTCTCACACCAGATTTAACATTAAACCATCTTCCTGTACTTCCTTCAATTCTAACTGCTGAATCACAACTCAAATAAAGACTAAGTATTGCTTGATATAATGCCCCACTGACACCATATAACTGCAGCATATTGAATAGCTTCTCTCTTGGCACCTTGTCATATGCCTTTTCCAAATCGACAAAACTTAAATACAGATCTTTCTTATATTCCCATGCTTTCTCGACTATTTGTCGTAAAGTGAAGATCTGATTCTGACAGCCTCTATTTGGCCTGAATCCAGCTTGTTCTTCACCAAGCTTTTCTTCCACAATTCTTCTCAACCGTTTCTCAAGTATACTTGCATAGATCTTGCCAGGAACACTCAGTAGGGAAATACCTCTGTAATTCTCACATTCAGTTTTATTTCCCTTTTTATATATGGGTACTATGAGAGCTCTACTCCAATCATCGGGAATTCGTCCCTCTGTCCAGGCTTTCTGAACTATGCAGTGCAGCCACTGTAAGACTCTTATACCACCATACTTCAGCATTTCTGGTCGTATATCATCTACTCCTGAAATTGGAAGTGATCACTATTTAGTCTTGAGCAGGATAAAATTGAATTTCATATTGAAAAGAATAACATGTAAGAAAGCCTTTCCACATTTCAAGCTTTTGATGGCTTTTTCTACTTCATGTATGGATATGTATTCCTGACTGCATGCCTGGTCAGTGTTTTTTATCACTGTGCTGTCATCACTGCTTGTTTCATTTAGCAGTTTTTCAAAGTAATTACTCCATACTTCAAGGATATCTTTTTCTCCTGTTTTCATTTCACCTTTATCATCTCTAATTCCTTTTACAGCACTCTTTCCTCCATTCCTAAGCTTCTTCAACAACCTCCAGAATATTTTGCCACCTTCTTGATATTTATTTTCTATATTCTTGCCAAAGTCCTCCCATGACTTTTGTTTAGCTAGTTTTACACACTGTTTAGCTTTCTTACATTTGTCTCTGTATTCTGTAAGAGTAAAAGCTGACTTATTTGCCAGGAACTTTTGATATGCTTTCTTCTTTTCCTTCACTGCCTCTTTAACTTCCTGTGTCCACCAGGGAGTTCTGATTTTTTTATCTTTGCACACAACCTCACCACATGCCTCTCTGGCAGAATCAATCAAATGTTTCCTTCAGAGTTTGCCACTGAATCTCCAAGGTTTGGTTCCTGTTCTCAAACTCTTTCATTTTCTTTTCAATAATATTTCTGTATTTTAGTCTACAGTTCACATCTGAGAGCTGCTCAACTTTTATTCGCTTTAAAACTTTCTTACATGTTATTCTTTTCAATATGAAATTCAATTTTATCCTGCTCAAGACTAAATAGTGATCACTTCCAATTTCAAATCCTCTCTACACTCTGGTGTCCTGCACCAGGGAGAAAACATCACTATCAACAATAACATAGTCAATGAGACTTTTCTTATTCCTAGCCTCTTCTCTCCATGTGAATTTGTGCACATTTTTATGTTGGAACATGGTGTTAGTAATAACCAGTCCATGTCCTGAGCAGAAATCCAACAGATATTTGCATTATTATTAGCTTTGCTCTTTTCTCCAAATTTTCCCAAAATATTTTTGTATGTCTCACAATCATTTCCTACTCTACTATTTAGATCCCCAACAAGGACAAACTTTTCCTTTTTCATTGTGTCAGTTGCTTTTTCTAAAGCCTCAAAAAATTCCTCCACTTCTACCTTAGTAGAACCTTCTGTGGGACCATAGGCACAAATAAGTCTCATTGTCCAGTTCCCCATTCTCATATTTGCCCACATTACTCTACTTGAGACTGACTGCCATTCAAGAAGATTAGCCTCGTATTTTGTGTTGAATACTATGGCTACTCCTTCTTTTCCTTGACTAGCCGAAACTAGTCGTGTTTTACTATTAAACCCCATTTTACCTAACTCTCAGTTTAAGTCATTCAACTCTTTTCACAATATATATATATATATATATATATATATATATATATATATATATATATATATATATATATATATATATTAAGGATACCAAGTAATTTTATAAACTTGGTTTTTTTGTAAAAAGTGTCACACACACACATATATATATATTATTTATCAAAAACGAATGTACTCAGTATTTTGTATACTGAATTTATGTGATCAAAAAAAAGGTAATAATGTTTCAATTGTATATATATATGTAAATACACTGTATAATAATAAACTTTGATATACTGAAAAAAATTACCATTCAGGACCCGAAAATGTTTATAAGGGAAGAGTATTAAAGAAGCTATCAAACAGTATCAAAGGACCTTATAAGATGAGTGTTGTGACTCCATGGAGTGACAAGCCTCATCTTGTAAGGTCCTTTGATACTGTTTGATAGCAGCTTTGAACTTTACAACTACCTCTCAATAGTTTAAATGTCTCAATCATATCACCTCTCCTTCTTTTATCTACCAAACTTTGCACTCCACATTTCTTCAATCTATCTTTATAACTAACATTATACAGTTCTGCTATCATTAGCTATCTGCCTCTGTACTCTTTCCAAGGTTAATTTACCCTTTTTAAATCCTGGGAACCAAATCTGAGCATAGCAGTCCAAGTGTGGTCTGATCAGGACTTTACACAATGGAATCACAACTCTTCTATCTCTGCTGTTCAGTGTCCTCCTCGGTATTGCACAGCAATAATCTAAGTTATCTTCAACACCTTTGCAATATATCCTCTAAACTTCAGATTTTTATCAATCATTATCTCAAGATCCTTTGCCTCCCCCACTTCCTCCAATATAGTTCCTCAAACAGAGTATGCAGCTTCCCATTGATGTATCCCTTTACATTAAGCTGAATTAAATTGCATACCCATTCATCTGGCCATCTGTCCAGCTTATTCAAATCTTCCTGAAGGACTCCTATCTGCAATATTCCCAACTTCACATCATCTGCAAACAACTGAATATCCCACTGCAATCCATTGACAATGTCACTGATATAAAGGTTAAACAATATAGGTCCCAGTACTGAACCCTGTGGAATACCACTTGTAACCATTTTGCTTCTTTGACACTGTTCATTTATACAATTCTTTGACAGCCAATCTCCAATTCAATTCACTAACCTTACAACAAAAACCATGTGCTCTTAAATATCAACTTATCATGTGGCACCTCATGCCTTTACCTCATCAACCACTCTTGTTACCTCATTATAAAAGGCAAACAGATTACTAAAAGAAGAGTGCTGCTTAAACAAAACCATGCTGACCCTCACAGATAACATTATCCCAATCTGCCCAATGCTGTATATGATCTCTCACTAATTACATATAAGGAGAGGAGCTCTCCACTCTACTCCTTATATATATATATATATATATATACAGGGTGTTCGGGATAAATTTGACAGTTTCGTAAGGAAAAAGAAAATCTTCTTTGTATCTATTAAATTTAATGAATTGACAAAAAAACATTACAGGCAGAGTTAATTACAATACTATCAACAAGATTTACTCAAAATAACCACCATTAGCATCGATCACAGCTTCAATTCTGCTTCGGAACCTCGAACAAGCTGATGCTACAGTCTCCCTGGGAAGGGCCGCAAAAACTGTTTTAATTTTATCCATTAACTGGGCTTTTGTATTACTGGAAGTGCGATTGGTGTCTTTTTCAACTGCGCCCCATACAAAATAATCCATGGGGTTAAGGTCTGGGGAGTTTGGAGGCCAAACATTTGGACTGGTGAAGTCGTAGAAATTTTCAGACAACCATTTTTGACTTTTCCCAGAGGTGTGGCAAGGGGCCGAATCCTGCTGCCATACATACGGCCTACCATTGGCTACCCTTGTTATCCAGGGCTTGACTACAGTTAGCAACTCCACGAACAAAGCCCGAATTCCAATGCCAGGGTTCTTCAACACCTGTTCCTGCAGATTTGCGAGGAATTCTGCTGTACGAACGCAATCAGATCGTCTGCTAGGGATCTTTCTTCTTGCTACATCCTCGTAGTCACCATTGCAAGTCTCTAGTTCATGCCTGATTGTTTTTACTGTATTCAGGGAGCATTGGGCAGCAGTCGTAATATCCTTATTTTGATGGCGGGCACGAATCATCATGATACAAGTTATTCTCTTCCATGATTCAGGTGGGTTCCAGCTATCCATCCTTTCTGACATCTTGTATATGAATGAAGAAGGGTCCAAACTTTTAAATGAAGAGAAGTGTGTGTTAATACATGTAACTTACGGAAAAATATAATTAATTATAAATATGTCAAATTTATCCCGAACACCCTGTATATATATCTATATATATCTTTAATATCTTTTTCATCTGCAGTTCCCTTTTGATATTGTTTGTCATCCACTTTGCATCAAATTGTGTTATGTTTTTCATTTGCAGTATACAACTTGCCACTGCTGATAATAAATATTTCTTCACCAGTTCCCAATCACTGATGATATTGAGGGAGGCAGCATCAGAGTGCATACCCAGGTCAGGAGGATAAACTGAATAGGGATTGAGTGCATGACTAGCAATATAAAGAAAGCATTGTGGGAGGAATATAAACAACAAGGTGATCAGCATTCCCATGAGTAATATAAAGCACAAGCAAGAAAGGTAACTAGTATGGTAAGGAAGGTTAAATCAGATTTTGAGAGAAAATTAGCTAAGCAGGCCAAAGCAAATCCAAGAGTTTTTTTTTTTTTACTATACAGCAAGTAAGAGAAAGAATAATTACGAAAAGATAACTTTACTCAGTGCTGATGGTAGGAAAGAGACAGAAGCAGAAGAAATAGTTCAGTTACTAAGTGACCACTTTGCAAAGGTATATCATCCAGGTGGTGACTTTTATAGTTACTGAGGTGAAAGAGACTGATGTGAGCATTGAGGTAGATAAACTGGAGGTACTCAGTAAACTTGAAAAATATCAATGTGAATACAGCAGTGGACCTGGATGGTAAGTCAGCTCATGTGCTACAAGAATGTGCTAGTGAACTGGCAGTGCCTCTGATGAGGTTGTTTAATTTAAGTCTCAGCTGTTGCAATGCTCCAAGGGAGTGGAAAGTGGGTAAGATAGTTCCATTCCATAAAGGTGGCTCCAGACTAGAAGTAGCAAATTACAGACTAATTAGTATTTTTGGAGTGGTGGTTACAGTATTGGAAAAGTTGGTTACAAGTAAAATTCAGGAATGGGTGGATAGGAATATGATACTCTATAGGGGGCAGCATGACTTTGTAAAAGGTAGGTCCTGCCTCAATCAAAATTTTTTACTTTGATAGAGACAGAGCATGCATTTTAAAAGAAATTTTTAGTTCATTAAATGTGGTCTGATCAGGGCTTTACACAATGGAATAACAACTCTTTTATCTCTGCAGGTCAGCACCCTTCTCAGCATTGCAGCAATCCTCTGGGTTACCTTCACCATTTTTGCAATATGTTTCCTGAATTTCAGGTTTCTATCAACCATCACTCCCGGATCCCTCACCTTCTTCAGTACAGTTCCTCAAGCAGAGTATGTAGTCTCCCATCAATGTATCCCAAACTGATACACCCATTCATTTACCCATCTGTCTAGTTTATTCAAATCCTCTTGCAGGCCTCGCATCTAAATTATTACCATTACTAATAACCATTGACAATGTCATTGATATAAAGGTTAAACTATACAGGTACCAGTACTGGGACCTGACTTGTAACATTCTGCCTCCTATCAGACAGCCTATCCTGAATCCAGTTCACTAACCCGACATCTAAACCCATGTACTTCAACTTAAATGTCAGCTTATCATGTGGTACCCTGTCAAATGCCTTTGTACAATCCAAAAAAATGCCAGAATATGCCTTTCCCTCATCAACTTCTCTTGTCACTTTATTATAAAAGGCAATCATATTACTAAAGCTAGAGTGCCCCCCCCCCCCTAACAAATCCATGTTGACTCTCACAGATAACATTACCCTCATTTGCCTAATGCTGTATATCTCATTAATTTCTCTATGATCTTAAAAGACAACTACTGATGAAACACAAATTGGTCTATAATTTGACATTTCCAGTCTATTACCACCCTTATACAATGGCACTATCTTACCCTCCTTCCACTCCTTGGGTATCTTTCCTTTCTCCAGACTTTTATTGAAAAGCCAGGTCAAAGGAGCTGTCGTTCTTTAGAACAATCTTTAAACCCGTGGAGAAATCTCGTCCAGTCCAATTTCTTTACTGACATCCAGAATACTCAGTATTTGAAACACACTCTCTTCTTGCATTTCTAAACCTCAATCCTGGTCTATCCCTCTAGCATCAAAACCTACTTCTCTGGGATGAAATACTTCAATAAAGTGTTCTTTGAACAACTCCACTGCATCCTTTGCCTAAGTCACTATAGTTCCATTTTTATCCAACAATGTCATTCTTCCACAATTATTTCTACATTTACTGGCCACATAGCGAAAAAATTCATTAGGATTTTCTCTTTTCATATTCCAGTTTTTCCTTCCTTACCACATTCCTAGCTGGAGTCTTATATTCTTCATTCTTACCTGCTGTCCTGCCATCTCTCCATCTCTGGTTCCAGCACTCTCTTGCATTTTTTTTTTTCATTTCCTCTCTTTTACTGGTTTAGCTATTCTGTCCACTTCCATTATTCCCATAACTCTGTTATGTTCGCCCTTGAAACTTAGATGTTGTTATTATTACTGCACAGGCATCTCCATGGAGTCCTAAGATTCACTGTGGGAGACTCAAAAACACAATATTTATTACACCTCTACTTGAAACCATTAAGAGACAAAGCAGTCAAACAACTGACTCAGGCAACCCATTTCATTCATTCATTCACCACTCCTCAAGCAAAAAATCTAGTCCTCACACTCCCCTAACCACAATTTTACTCAACTTCCAGGGATGACCTCTTGTTCTTCCCCCCTAACCAACTGCTGAAACATTTCCCCTTTATCAATCCTATAAAACCCTTTAAGTAACTTAAATGTTTCTATCATATCCTCCCCCCCATTTTTTTTTTTTACCTATCAACCAACTTTTGCAATCCACAAACCCTCAATTTATCCTCATAGGGAGCATTCTACAGAGCACTTACCATCTTGGTCACTTACCTCTGGATCCTCTACACCAATTCCTCATCCTCAAGAAACCCAGGTGACCAGACCTGAGCACAGTAATCTAGATATGGTCGAATCAAAGCTTTATAAAGATATCTTTAAAGATATAAAGATGCATTTTGGAGTTCAGAAACATAGGGCTGTATACTATATCGGTGCAATACTGCAGGAAGTGGATGAGATCACAGATTTGGGAGTGATGGTTGAGAGTAGACTGAAGTTTCTAAGGCATATTGCTAGTGTTGCAATGATAAGAAGTACTCTAACATGTAGGGATAAGGAAGTGGTTGTGCCACTGTATAAAACAATGGTCAGACCGCACTTGGACTATTGTGCTCAGATCTGGTCACTTGGTTTTCAATGTGATGATGTGGAAACATTGCAGAGGATCCAGAGGTGAGTGACTAAGACAACATCGGGACTTTGGAATGCTGGCTATGGAGAGGGGTTGAAGAAATGTGGATTGCAGAGTTTAGTGGATAGGAGGAAGAGAGGCGATATGATAGAGACATTTAAGTCAGTGAGAGGATTAATCAGATTTTTTTCAGATTAATCCAGAGGGATTAATCTGATAAAAATCTGATTAATAAAAAGAGTAAAAGGTGAGAGGAAAAGAACCAGAGGTCATCCCTGGAAGTTATGTAAAAGTGTGGTGAAGAGGGATGTGAGGAGTAGATTTTTTACATGGAGAATTGTAAGTGAATTGAATGCATTACCAGAATGTGTTGTTAATGCAAGGAATGTTAAGCATTTTAAGATTCTTTATGATAAATATGTTGTCAGTTGAATGAACCTACCAAGATGAGTCTGCCGACTCCATGGAGGGTGCAATAATAATAATAATAATAAATGATAACTCTCTTTTCTCTGCTTATTAGTGTGGTCTTCAATAACCAAGTAATCCTGTGAGTTACTCTGGCCACTTTAGCAATATGCCCTCTAAACTTCAGCTCTCCATCTACTACTACCTACCTCCCAATCTCTGGCTTCATCAATTTCCTGGAGTACAGTTTCATCCATGAGATACATAGCTTGTAAGCAAGCTGTCTATATCACCTTCATTAAATATTATCCAACCCAACTTTGCATCATCAGCAAAGAACTGAATATCTGCTTTGAAATTATTTCCTATATCATTTATCTACAAATTAAACAATCATGATCCAAGGACAGAGTCCTGTGGTATATAACTAGTTGCCTTCTCCTCCTCTGTATGCTACTTTTATGGTATCTGTCCATCAACCACCAATCCTGTCTGATGCCTTTGCAGGATCCAGCAGCAGCATCGTGTAGCCATTCCTTTTATCCAACTCAGTTAGCACTCTATAAAAAGTTAGATTGCTAAGGCATGACTGACTCTTCACAACACCTTGCTTCCCCCTCATAGCATATCATATTCTTATCCACCCATTCCTGAATTCTCTTTTTGACTAACTTTTCGAGTACTTTTACCACCACTCCTGAGACACTGACTTGTCTTTAATTGATACTACAAACTTAAATCCTCCTTTATGCAAAAGAATTAATTTGCCCTCTTTCCACTCTCTTGGGGCTCTGCCAGAGATGAGATGTAAATCAAACAGTCTAGGCAAAAGCATTGCCAATTCCCCCTGCACATTCTCATAAAACACGAGCTGATATCCCATCCAATCGCACAGCTGTATTTTCATTCAGATTCTGTAATATACTATGTGCTTCCAATTCTTCAGTTGTGCTCACATCAGTCCATGTTACTTCTGTCATATCTTCATTTGGATGATATATGCTTGCAAAATGATCACTCAATAGCTCAACAATTTCATCTGCCTCCATTACTTCTCTACTATCTGCACTCATTAAAGTCATTCTTTCTCCACTTGCCACAAAATTAAAAAAACTTTTGAATTTCCTTTTGCCTGTTCATCTGATTTTGCGTTCCTTACCATCCTTTCTTGCCTAATCCTTGTACTATTCATGAGTTAGCTAGTCGACTTTCTCCATGTATACCTTGCACAACATTTTCTTTGTTTGCAGTCCATGGTTAGCAATAGTACTCATCCATCTAGCACCTACATGATTTACCCTCCTGACCATGGATATACATGTGACATTACTTCCTCCAGATATCTCTTAACTATCCTTCATGTACTGTGAACATACTTCTCTTGCAGATCTTTATGCCATTGTGCTGCTTCAAGCTGCCTTCTAAATGTATCATAATCACCTGCTTAGTAGTTCCACGTATACCTCTTTTTAACTGGAATTTCCACGTTTTGCTGCTTCCCAAGTCAAGACCATATGATCTCTTTCCCTAATCGGAGGCATTGTAACCACCTTAGTTATGGACAGGTTCTCTAATCCTATAACAAGATCCAACACTCTTGCACTGTGAGTCCTCTCCGTCACATTCTGCCTTTAGATAATTCTCAGTAAGTATAAATTCCATTTCCTTCCTGCCATGTGATCTTTTCTCCTTCCAATCTATGTCTCTGAAGTTGAAGTTCCCCATAATAATTACTCAACTCTTGCATTCATTTTACTAATCTGCTGATGCATGTCTTCCACATCATTCCTGGTGCCCGTGGCCTATAACAGCAATCAGTAGTATATATTTTGTTCCATTGGCCTCAATCTCACATCTCACACCTGATTGACTGAGAAAAGAAATGCCATCTGCATGAGTGATCCCTACTCTTGTTGGCTGCAATTCATCTGCTGTCATCAGCAGCATCCCACCCCTTGTATGGTCTACTCTATCCTCCGTGTAACTACATCATCTGCTGCTAGCCAAGTCTCACTGATACCTATAATGTTTGGCTAGATTGCACAAACCACTGCCAAAAACTCCCCCCTCTTGTTTCTGATACTTCTGGCATTAGTATATAGAAACTGCAGCATCCCTAATCTCATCTAAACTGCCTTAATATCTTTAGTTTTCCTGACTTTGTGCTTCCACACTCTCAGTGAACAAAGATCTCTCTAGACACCTAACTGAATTCCATTTAAGTGCAGTCTATCAGTATTGTACAAATCTTTATGCCTATCAAACTCAGTCCATAAATCCACAAACTCTACATCATTCCTTCTGCACAATGTGTATTGATTCATTAGCTATCATCGTTCTCCATAGCAATACTAATATTATTAATGTTTGCACAAGGGAAACAAATTTTGTAGTGCTTTTGTGAAGTATTCCCCTTATCATAGACTCACTGTAAAAAACATTATCTCCTGACACTCTTTCTCTCCTTTGTTCTTGCAATTTTCTTTTTGGCTTCAGACTTCTTGCTTTTTTTCTGTTCTCAGTTCGACTAATCTCTTACTGTTTCTGCAGCATTGCACTTTGTCCTGTGAAGGAATACATGAAAGCAAGCTATTTCTCTGTTCGTATCTTCTACATTCTCTTGAACTTTCGGCACTGCAACTTTTGCATATGCCATCTTACTGCTACTTTCAGTCACCTCATTTATATTCTCTTTCACATTTCTTTTATCATCATTTAAACCTAGAACTCTATTCATTCCAGTACTTTTGTTTTCATGGCTTTCAGTACTAATTTCCTTTACTTCTCTCGCTTCTGGCAAGTCTCGCATTTTTGGCTCGTGAAACATCTGTGACACACACTCTCTCTCTCTCCACTGTCACTATCATACCATAATCCATTTTCTTGTGGCAGTGAATACATAACGCGCACACTACATTTCCCAAAATCCCCCCCTTGTCAAACTCCCCAACCATGTCTTGGCTGCCATTGTTTTCATTTGCATTAGTGCCATGAATAACACAGTTTATCTATCATACATAGTATATAAATATATCAAAAATAAACACACTCATACACAACACTACAGTCACTAATTATTAAAATATTATTAAAGAAATATTAAAACAATGACTTATCTTTGAACTTGCTATCACGCATTCTGTCCAGTATGTGCCACCTGGCAATATCATCTTCAGCATGAGAGAGGTATTTCACTACTTAAAAGTTACATGACATTATTATTATTATTATTATTATTATACTTCCATAGAGACAAGGACTCATCACAGAGGCCACTCTAAACTACATGATCCACTATCTACACTACACAATCCACTGTACTTATACCATCTCTACTACATACTACACAGTATTTGTATTTGTTATCTGCATGCATTCTCTGGCCAGTTTGTCTGTTTTATGAAAAGAAAATCACCTGATATCTTGTAATCTATATAATGAGAGTTGAATCCAGATCTCTATCCATCAAAGGGCATATGCCCAATTGTGCTCTACCAAGAGGTCAATATTATATTTAGTTTTTAATCAGTCTCATTGGCCTCGCACGAGGGTAATCTGAAAAGTTCTCGGCCTAACAATGAAAAAACGAATTTATAATTTCAAAATTATTTTTATTTTTCAACATAATCTCCCTTAAGAATAATACATTTATTCCAGTGATGCTCAAGTGCCATTATCCAGTCCCTGTAGTGGTTCTCAGTAAGATCTGCAAAATACCCCTCTACAGCTGCAATCACCTGTTGATTCCAAGAAAAATGCTGACCAGCGAGGAAGAGATATGAGTCAGAGGGAGCCAAATCTGGTGAATAAGTGGATGTTCCAACAATTCATAGTGCAGATCCCTTAATTTTCCCATTGGCAACTTTTGTGGGCAGGCGCATTGTCCTGATAAAAGATGATTTTTTTCTTCTGCAAACTGGGTCTTTTCTCAAGTCTAGTCAGTTAAAAGATCAGAATAATATTCCCTGGTTATTGTTTTACCCTTTTCAAGATAATTAATAAACAAAATGCCTTTGGAATCCCAAAACACTGATACCATGATATTTCCTGCTGATAGAACCAACTTTCTTCTTTGGCATGGAACAACCAGCTTCTGTCCGTTGTTTTGTCTGCTGCTTGGATTCCGCTGTTTGGTTGATATATCTAAGCAAAATGAGCACTCATTAGCTTCCAACACTCGAGTACCATCTGTATTCAATAAAGTTATTCTTTCACATTCATTCTTTCTTTTGCTTGTGGCAAAACGATAAAATTCTTTTAGATTGCCTTTAGCTTGCATGGCCAATTTCTTCTCATACTCCGATTTAGCTTTCCACACAACTAGTTACTTTTATGGCCTGAGCTTTATATATTTCATAATCCCTCTCACTCTTATTCTCATGATATTCTTTCCACATTATCTTCTTCTTGTGGATCTCTTGCTTAATAAGGTTGCCCATCCATTTCATTCCCAACTTATATATTTTTTGAACCTAGGGATATATTCAGATACTGCCTCATTTAAGCACTTTGGAAAAATTCCCATAATTGCTGACACTTATCTCATTCAGTAACTCATACCATGGGAGCAAAGATAGTATTCTCCTAAGTTGATCATAATTTCCAGCTTTGTAGTTCAGCATGTAACCTGATTTAACTGGAATATCAATATAATTAGATACTTCCCAAGAAAGCATAGCATGATCACTGTCACCAACTGGTGGTAAAATAGCGATATTCTTAACAGAGACTCCTTCTGACACTATGAGCAAAACAAACACTCTTTGACCTCGAGTTCCTTCTTTCACATGATGCTTGAGAAAGTTGTCTTGCAACAATTCAATAAATTCCCTTTCTTTCTTATCATGAGATTTCTCTTCTACCCAATCAATGTTTGGAAAATTAAAGTCACCCATAATGATAACTCGTTTGGTACCCATAAGGCTAAACTGGCGATGCATTTCTTCAAACTCAAACTCACTGCTATGTGGGACATTGTTACCATCATTGTTTTCCTGTGTTTCTACCCTAACTGGACTTAAGTCATCTGATATCATCAGTAGTGCTCCTCCTTGATTCCATTTACCATATCTGATTCTGATAGCCAGGTTTCACTAATGCCACCAATCTTAGGCCATATTGTATTCAAAAAAGCAATGAACTCAACCCCTTTGTTTCTGATGCTCCTTGCATTTATATATAGACATAATAAATTAGCACCTAGACTATTCTTATAATTAGATATGCAATCTATTTGGGTCTTGTTCTAGAATTTTCTCTTTTCCCTCCTCAGACATACTTAAAAGGTTCAAACCCAAAGCATATTTTCCCACCACTTCGTCACATACATAACCATGTTCGAAAACATTCATATCTTTATCATATTTGCATACTATAGCTAAATTTTCACACACATGATTTAGTTTCTAGTTTCCCTGACTCTCTGCATTAGGTCTCATACCAAGAAGTAATTTCTCCAGGCTGCTGATGCCAAATGAATTCAAGTGCAAGTCATTCCTCTTATACAAATCTTTTCTGCCATCAAACACACTCCACACATCTAAAATCTCGCATATATTTCTTCTATACAGCCTGCACATGAAATCATTTGCTATCACCACCCTTTTTCTTAACTCGGTACTGTCATATCTGGGTAGCAATCCCACAATTTTTACTCTCACATTTCTTTCTTGCTTCTTCCAATAGATCTTTCTTATCTTCTCTCATACTATATTTGTCACTATTTAAATTATTAGTACCTACCAGAACTACCATCTCTTTTACTTTTCTTTTTTGATTTTCAATTACATTTGATATATTTTTAATTTTTGTCCCTGGGAAACTAAAAGTGGTGACTCCCACAGTACTTTCCTGCCTGTTCTTGTTCTGATCCTTTATCTTATCCTGTCTAAGTTTAGTCAAACATTGTCCCACCTTTTCCAATTCACTGGTCAATTTTGTAATAATTTCTTTCAATCGAGATATTTCTAATGTCAACTTAACCTCAGATAAATTATCATCATCACTGCAGCAGTACTTTTGTTCATCAGGACAAATGCTCTCCTCAGTAGAAAAACTTGAGCTTTAGACACTGCCTTGTTGTGACGAGTTTTTGGCACCATTTTGAAGAGTAGTAAAAACTAATAATATTTCTGCAATTATGTTATAAAATGCTGTAGTACAATAATTGCACTAAAACTAAAAACTACAATAATATACTAAACATACACAATTAAATCTAAGAAAACACTTAATAAATCAACAAAAATCACAGATCTTTCAGGAGCTTTCTAACAGCACAATAATAAACATCTATAATATCTATAATAGCAAAAACATTTTACTGTTGAAACTTACCCAAAGTTCTAAATTTAGAAAACAGTGACTGAAGATACAGACTCCGTAACTGATGAATAGTACCTGTAATGGTCTGAATGTTAACATCATAAAATACTAGAGGAATTCCAAATGTTTCTGGACCTGCAGTATGAAACTTTCTCATTGCATTTTCTAAATACAGTTCAGACTTCATGTTTGATAATCTGTTGAAAATAAAAAATAAAAAAAAGTGAAAAAAAAATCAACAAAAAATATGGAAGTTCTGATGTAAGGAGAACCCAATGAATCCAACTTTATTTGAGTATGCTGATATATATCTTAGATTTCATGATTATATGTTTTATTCAAACAATTGAAGTTGGTCACTAGAGAACAATTATAAGAGGGCTGTTGTTTGAAGTTCTCTAGCAAGGTAAGTCAACTTTTGATTAATGTTTGTTGACATTTTGTAGATTTTTAGTTGAATTTCATTTTCTGATAGTTGGAACTGATAGGCAATACTTGATTGATTTCAAGATGGTCTGCTAGATTAATTTGTGTGTGTGTTCTTTTGTTTGTAGTGAATAAGACAATGGTTGTAAGAGTGAAGCTGTTGCATCAGCCACTAAAGGAATGACTGTAAAGTAGATTTTTGTTTGACTTCTAACAAGGGGTGTTTAAGGGTCAAAGCTGTGTAACTGGGAGGAGACCTCTACGTAGTCTTTTAAGGAATATGGAGAACCAACCAGGGCTTCTGACCTAATGTTCAATCCTCACATTCTCAGGGTGCACCCTGTTAGGTATCTCCTGGATAGTGAATGAACAAGGATGGGATGGCAATTTGGGATTTAGCTGACCAAATTGTATTCTTATTGGTTTAAACCACAAAATAAAATGTGGTACAACATGACAGAATTTCATGCTGGCTGGGGCATCACCCAGTTAAACAAGGCTCCCGTTGTTTTTGTCAGAGAACCAGGGTGAACAGTGAAAAGTCAGGTACTGGAATTTAGGCATTCAGCTATTGAACTCAGGTATTAGGCAGCTGGAGTAGATGATATTTGACCAGAAATGCTCAAGTATGGAGGTATAACAGTCTTACAGTGGCTGCACTGCATAGTTCAGAAGGCCTGGACAGAGGGACAAATTCCAGATGATTGGATTGGAGTTCTTATAGTACCCATATATAAAAAGGGAAATAAAACTGAATGTGAGAATTGCAGAGCTATTTCCCAAATGAGTGTTCCTGGTAAGATTTATGCAAGTATACTTGACAAACGGTTGAGAAGGATTGTGGAAGGGTCAAATAGAGGCTGTCAAGATCAGATTTTCACTTTATGACAAATAGTTGCGAAATCATGGAAATATAATAAAGATCTGTATTTAAGTTTTGTTGATCTGGAAAAGGCATATGACACGATGCCAAGAGAAAAGCTATTCAAAACACTATAGTTGCATGCAGCGCAGGCAACTGGCCTTTTTCTGGTGTGTGCTATTAATGTTTGGCGCCTTTCCAAAAATTTTTTTTTGAATAAAGTGTGAATAAAACGAACAGGAAATGAAAAACAAATGAATACCACTTCACATGGATTAGTTCTGCTTATACAAATTTTTTTTACAAGGAACTCAACAATTAATCATAAGTTGATTTCTGATACATCAAGAAATAAAGAATTATTTTAGGTATATTTTCGTAAATTTTAATAAAAAATTACAGTGATATAATCGGGTCCAGGATACAATTTGAGAAGTTATTTGTTCATTTCCAGGAAGATCTGAAGGGACCCGAACGGAAGACGATGTACATTCATAATTATGTGTACCATTCTGTACCATTCGTTGTTCGTTTAAACTCTTATCTCATATTTTTTGACATCTTTTAGGCACCTTTTCTTCTGTGGCACCTGTGTATATTGCAAACTTCATACACGCCATCAGCCAGCCCTCGTTGCATGGCAATGGGGCATTATATCAAGCAATACTAATCTTTATTTGAGTTGTAAGTCAGCAGTTAGAATTGAAGGAAGTACAGGAAGAAGTTTAATGTTAAATCTGGTGTCAGACAAGGATGTACATTATTCCCTCTGTTATTCATTATCTATATCGATCACATTATGAAGGAAAGTGGTGTTAATGTCAGGTCTTTACTTTATGCATATGATGTTATACTTCTAAATAAATCCATTACAAGTCTGCAAGATTCACTGACTAAATTGAATAATTGTTGTAATAGATATGGTATGAAGGTCAGCAATAAAAAGACAAAGACAATGAAAATAGGCAGAATCGTTGAAAATATCAACTGCATTGTGAATGGAGAACCTATAGAACAAGTAACACATTTCAGCTGCTTTAGGTACGATTTTTAGTGAAGATGGTAAATTAAATATGGAAATAGACAACAGAATCAACAAAGCTGGTATGGTAGGAAGTCAACTGAATAAATTTATATGGAATAAGAGAAATTAGCTGTATACAAGACAATTTTCTTATGGATCTGAGAGCTGGGTTAGAAATAAAACACTTAACCAAAGACTAGTGATCGCAGATATTAGAGTCCTGAGAAAGATTAGGGGCATGAAAAGATGGCATCAATGGCAATATCATATTAAAAATGCAGATATCAGGAAAGAACTTGACATTGTTAGCATCCAAGAATGTGTTAGTAGAGGTAATGGTCAGGTGGTGTGGTCACTTAAACAAAATGGAAGAGGAAAGATTAGCAAAACAAGTGTTCTCTGCCAGGTTGGCAGGAAAAAGACCCAGAGGAAGACCAAGATATAGGTGGATTGATATGGTAAAAAGTGTTCCTGGATGATAGAAATATAAGATCTGATAATGTTGGAGTCTTGACAAGTAACAGACTGATTTGGAGGAAAATTGTAGATAGGAAGTTAGTAATGATATAAATTTTTCATGTAGTACTATCATATCCTGTACACCCCTTGAGGGTACATGTCAGGAATTTGATTTTGATGATGTCTTCTAGCAACATGAGATGAATTTGGGTTAATGTCTGGCAATATTTTATAGATATATTAGCTGATTTTCATTTTGTGATAGATGGGATTAATCAAATATACAATGTTTGACTGAGACTAAAATTATTCACTAGGTTTGTTTGTGTTTGTTTGTGTTTGTGTGTGTGTTTGTGTGCACATGTGCATACAGAGGAAGTGTGGTGCATAAGCATGTGAGCAGTAGTAGCAAGAAGAAATTTGAGCAGAAGACCATGAGTTCCTGGTACAAAAATGCGTGTGACTGGCAGGCATGACAGCAAGCTGGAATGATAATGAGAAAGATATAGAAGACTTGAATGATGAGTTGGTCAAGATAAGGCAAGTGATGTGAAGAATGTGCAAAGGAAACAATGAGATTTAATGACATCAGAAAGTTGAATGGAAGAGGTCAGAAGAATTAGATGAAGGATAGCCATTAGAAAGAGGTAATGAATGATTCAAGATTCATGTTGAAGGTTGATCAACCTTCCTCCCAACTTTTGGGAGGAACATTGATAAACGCAATCTTAAGACTCAAGCAGGGTGAATGAAGTTTTGAATATGATGAGTAAGCAAGCGAGAGAGAGAGAGAGAGAGAGAGAGAGAAGAGGGTAGTGGTTATAGGAACAAATTATATGGTTGGACAGAAGGAGAGTACGAGACTGGACATCAGACCTCATTGAGGAGGTAAAACAATGTGAAAGAAAATGTAGTTTGCAATGTAGTCAAGGTATGACAGTGATGAACTAAGATGGCATGCAAAGATCGTGAATGGTTTGTTGAAAGAGTTGTTTGAGAATCTGTGGGATAATTTCAGAACTGAAAGAACTGTATAAGAGCAGCTTGTACTCAATTTGGTGTGAGTCAGCTGGATAGGCTATTACTGAATGAGACAGAGAGATGACATAAGTAAAGAGATCTGAGAAAGTAAGAGGTGATGTGGAAGAATATCAGAGACGAAAAATCTCTGCCAATAATCCTATGACATATCTTGGCCGCTTTTGCATATATTCTCTGAACTTCAACACTAACATCGCAAAAATCCTTATCTTCATCAATTTCCTGGAGTACAGTTTCATCTGTGTGGCACAGCTTGTAATCTTTTCATTCCAAAATGAATAACCTCACTTTTTCATATTAAATTGACATTAAATTATCTTTTGCCCATATCATCAGTCTATTTCAGTATACAGGTAATGGACAAAAAAATGGAAACACTGAGCTATCGAGACATGTTATCAGTAGTTGCAATACAGCATCTATGATGCACCAAACACAGATGCAATTGATATGCAAACATACTCTTGATATTCCTACGTGTGTAAAAAGGCAAACAGAGGCCTGCTGCCATTTACTGCATGTTAGAATGGAATCCAGAGAGGACCTCAGTGACTTTGAAAGGAATGTGATTGCTGGGCCAAGCTGGCAGATGCATCTGTCACCAGAACAACTGAAATTGCACATGTTAGTTGAGAAACAGTCACTACGGTTATGTTAGCAAGGCAGTCAAAAGGACAAACATCATCAGCAAAATGCCATAGTGGACAAAAGTGCTTACTGCAAGAGAGGGACATTCGAGCATTAGTGCGCTGTACTACGAAAAACAAGCAGGCTACTGCTGAGCAACTGTGTGAAATTCAACACGCATTGTGAAAAACCCATTTCAACAAAAAACTCTGTGCCAGGAATTACACCAGTGGCAGCTCATGACTTGAAATCGTGGGGATGCTGCAACTTTCGAAATATATATACACACTGTAAGTACACTGTATACGTGTTTGGATAAAATATCAAAATTATGGTAAAAATTTAAAAAAAAATTAAACATGGAAAAATATTGTTTATTATCGATAAAATTATACAGTTTAGTATAATTCAAAATTACTTAAAAATAAAATCCATTCCTTTAATTGTAATTAAAGGAATGGATTTACAATTTTTGGACATTACAATTAAATCCTTTAATTGTAATGTCCAAATATTTAAAGAGACGGAGTAAACACGATAAGCACTACGAACACTCTACTACTGGCACAAACTACATATAAACAACGGTAGAACTGCGTGAAGGACAGTGCCCCATTACATTAATATGTCGCATCTCACTATGATGTGCATATGCTTGCGCGCATAGCAAATTACACTGTGGTAAACAATGCTGCTAGCGTCCTTCGTCCTCCTAAGTGCTACAAGATGGATTTTTATTATTTTTTATACAAAAAAAGAGAATTGTATAGGATTGTTGATGATAAAATTAAATATGACAGGCAAATATAAATAAATTAATAAATATATTTATATATCGAGAAAAATTGGCGGTGCTGCAGTTCTGCAGTGCCTATGCACGAGCCACCCCTGAATTACACAGAGTTAGATATAATGGTTGGGTTGCCTTACAGAGGCCTTTGATCACTCCACTGACGAATATCAATGCATCCATGGTGCAAAGATCACAAGCAGTGGACTACACAACAGTTGAGGGATGTGATATGTTCCATGAACCTATGTTCACACTTTTTGCTGCAAACGGACAAATATGTGTGTGGCATCAGCTGAAAGAAGCTTACTTTGTTTCCAATTGTGAAAAGTTTTGGGTTCTATAATCTGGGGTGCATTTTCATGGCATGGTTGGGTCCACTTGTATTAGAAGGCAAACTGGATGTTGCACATTATCTTTCAATTATAAGTGATCATCTTCATTCTGTGTTGCCACACTTTTCTCCTACACAGCCAGCCAAGTTTCAACAGGATAATGCTCCCATTCATCAAGCAAATGTGATCACCCAGTGATTTGCGGAACATGATGATGAGGTTTTCTATCTGCCATGGACGTCCCAATCACCAGACTTAAATCCTATAGAACATTTATGGAACATTTTGGAGCAAGCTCTCATGTAATGTTTCCCCACCAACAAAGAAGAAAGGAGAATTGATCCAGTTTCTGTTGAACGAATGGTGCAAAATTCCTCCTGTTAAGTTCCAAGTCTCTCCCACCATGCACCCTTTCACAGTCTCTATTCTGTCTTCCTATGTGCCCGTTCAAGTCTCCTCCGACAATCACCATCTCATTTTCTTCCAATTCCCTCATTTCTTCATCTAACATGTTCCAGAACTCATCTTTTTCCTCTGCTGTACAACCAACTTGCGGGGTATATACACATAATACGACCACCTGCTCTTCTCCAAGACCCAATTTCATTCGCATGATCCTGTCGTCCCCAACATCTTGTATTGAATACCTCTATTTGATTTTGTCACTTGAGAAAGTGTGTTCCCAAAATTTTGGTCATTCTTTGGCCTATATCCATCCTATATATCCTGCCTTTGTATTTTCACACTCTCACTGAACAAGGCTTTCAAGTCCTTCCATCCATAGGTCTATAAATGTTTGGTTCTGTAAAGGCCCCCACATAGGCAGAGAATTTCTTTCATATGGTCCTCTTCATTTTCCTGATTTATGACCATTACACTTTTAACAGTATCACATTACTAACATTATCTTGTAGAAGGTTTTTGTCTTGGTTACAAAGTATATTTTACTTGGCAAGAAGTTATATTCCTGTTTTTAAATAATAAATTTAAAGATTATATTCCTGTTTTAATTTTTTCCCAAGAATAAACAAACAAAATTTGCATGTGAAGTAGCTTCACAACTAGTGTACTTGTATGTGTAGAGGTTGTCAACTTCACATCAATTGCATCAGTCTGGGTAGCGACCTCTTCCATAATTTTTGAAATATGGGATACTGATGCAAATGATGTAAAGTCAAAAGCATCTATATATAAGTAGACTACTCCTAAAGATACTTCACATGCAAATATCATTTGTTTACAGTTGGATAAAGGATTAAAACAATAATATAATTCTTTGTCAAGTATCATACATTATCACTAATCTAACTTCTGTCAATATTTTCTATTCAACTATCATATATTTTACTGTTTTCACACAACTGGCACTCACTCTAAAAACACATGCTACGAATTCACTTCCTATTCTTGCTTTCCTACACCAAAACTTTCACCTTCTGCAATAAATACATCTCACCCAGACATACGCTGCACGTAACAAAATCTCGAGCATTAAATTTTCCTAAGAAAAATGCATTGGCTGTCATTGTTCTATTATGCACTGATGACATACTGACAGTATGTACTTTAATACAAAATAGACAACAATTTCTTAAATCTAAACAAATTAATTGACTATTTTGACTTACATGCTGGTAACTCATTATGGGGTTTAATGGAATAAATAAACAACACATTTAATCACTCCTATATTTCCTTTCAAACATCCTCTCCAAGCAAACATTAATTGTCAAGCTTGGCTGCCCAGAAGAAATCTCTTTAACAATCAACTCCTCTCTCTCTCTCTCTCTCTCTATAAATTACACAGAAACAGTAGCATAATAATCACTAGTCGACAAGAGTAATTCTACTGTGGTCATCAATGCCAGTGAATATAATCAGAAAATGAATATCTTGCTGGGAGACGGCACTACTTACAAACCACTAGATTATGATCCCACTAATTCTCAAAATAAAACATTAAAAAAGCTTCTTAAAAATGTCACATCTTGGACTCCTAAAATAGTTAAAAACCTCAAACCATTTAGTTCCCCACCCCCATATATATGGACTGCCCAAAATTCATAAACTTAGTAACCTTCTCTACCCCATATTAGATGCTACTGACTATCACTCTTTTAAGTTAGCCAAAAGCCAAACAGTTAACTAAACCTTTAACCCTACTTACAGGTCATTCTTCTTCTTATATTAAAAATTCCAATCATTTCAAATCATCATCTTCATCAAATTCCTGACATGTACCCACAAGTGGTGTACAGGATATGATAGTACTACATGAAAAATTTACATCATTACTAACTTCCTATCTACAATTTTCCTCCAAAATCAGTCTGTTACTTGTCAAGATTCCAACATTATCAGATCTCATATTTCTATCGTCTAAGGCACTTTGTACCGTATCAAAACAAATGTTCTCTGCCAGGTTGGCAGAGAACATTAGTTTTGCTAATCTTTCCTCGCTCATTCTGTTTAAGTGACCATACCACCTGAGATTAGCTCTGCTAACGCATTCCTCAATGCTGACAATGTAAAGTTCTTCCCCAATATCCTCATTTTTAATATGATATTGCCAATGATGCCATCTGTTCATTCCCCTAATCTTTCTCAGGACTCTCATATCTGCGGTCTCTAGTCTTTGGTCAAGTGTTTTACTTCTGACCCAGCTCTCAGATCCATAAGTTAAAACTGGTTTGAACACTGTCTTGTACACAGCTAATTTAGTGTTCCGACTAATTTCACTCTTATTCCGTATGAATTTATTCGATTGACTTCCCACCATACCAGCTTTGCTGATTCTGTTGTCTATTTCCATATTTAATTTGCCATCTTCAGTAAAAATCGTGCCTAAGTAGCTGAAATGTTTTACTTGTTCCACAGGTTCCCTGTTCACAACACAGTTGACATTTTCAACATTTCTACCTATTTTCATTGTCTTTGTCTTTTTAATGCTGACCTTCATACCATATCTATTACAACAGTTATTCAATTTAGTCAGAGAATCTTGCAGACTTGTAGTGGATTTATTTAGAAGTATAACATCGTCTGCATAAAGCAAAGAGCTGACATTACACCACGTTCCTTCATAATGTGATCCATATAGATAATGAATAACAGAGGGGATAATGTACATCCTTCTCTCACACCAGATTTAACATTAAACCATCTCCCTGTACTTCCTTCAATTCTTACTGCTGACTTACAACTCAAATAAAGACTAAGTATTACTTGATATAATGCCCCATTGACACCATATAACTGTAGCGTATTGAATAGCTTCTCTCTTGGCACCTTGTCATATGCCTTTTCCAGATCAACAAAACTTAAATACAAATCTTTGTTATATTCCCATGCTTTCTCAACTATTTGACATAAAGTGAATATCTGATCCTGACAAAATGCAAGTAGTCCTAGTACATCCTAGAAACCCTCTGATTCCAATCTTTGAGTTTCTTATTCAGTTTTAAAACAATGTGGGATTTAATATCCCCTTAATTTAAATAATGTTTATATCGCTGAAATGAAGCTGGCTTTTTATATTTAAGTAACTTAATGGTTGCACCTTTTTGACAACTCGTATAGCAGAGTATATAAGTTCTTTTCGCTATACCCTTTGGTATCTATTTGGTCTAGCTACTCACTGATGAAGCCTCAAAAAATGCTGAAACCGGTCTGGGTAGTGATCTCCCACCATAATGTAAGAACAGCATACATTTCCTAGGAAATGTGTTTTTACATTATGGAAAATACCAAGAATATCGATCAGAACTTTACCACCTTTGCTGCGAGTTGTCCGAGATTGTATAAAGGTGGTAAAGTTCTGATCGATATTCTTGGTACTAGGACTACCTGCATTAGCTCACGCTAGTAATCGCCGATATTTTATAGTTTACTATATTCTGCATGAAACTCTCTCATTCCAATCATTAAGTTTTTTATTCGGTTTTAAAACAATGTGGGATTTAATATCCCCTTAATTTAAATAACCTCCAGAATATTTTGCCACCTTCTTGATATTTCTTTTCTATGTTCTTGCCAAAGTCCTCACATGACTTTTGTTTAGCTAGTGTTACACAGTGTTTCATTTTCTTACATTTGTCTCTGTATTCTCTAAGAGCAAAAAGCTGACTTATTTGCCAGGAACTTTTGATATTCTTTCTTCTTTTCCTTCACGGTCTCTTTAACTTCCTGTGTTCACCATGGAGTTCTGATTCTTCTATCCTTGCAGACAACCTCACCACATGCCTCTCTGGCTGAATCAATCAGGGTTTTCTTCAAGGCTTGCCACTGAATCTGCACGGTTTTGTTTCTGTTCTCAAACTCTTTCATTTTTTCTACAATAATCTTTGTGTATTTTAGTCGACAGTTCACATCTGAGAGCTGCTCAACTTTTATTCGCTTTAAAACTTTCTTACATGTTATTCTTCTCAATATGAAATTCAATTTTATCCTGCTCAAGACTAAATAGTGATCGCTTCCAATTTCAAATCCTCTGTACACTCTGGTGTCCTGCACCAGGGAGAAAATATCACTATCAACAATAACATAATAATAATATTATTACCCAGGTAAGATAGTACAACACCATATTCAGTCCTGAAGATATTTTCAGGTGCAAACTTTGCTTGCACTCACTTGGATAAAGGATTAAACCAAATTTATTATAGTCTAACCAAGTGAAAAATAAACTTTCAACAACAATAACATAGTCAATGAGACTTTTCTTATTCCTTGTCTCTTCTCTCCATGTGAATTTGTGCACATTTTTATGTTGGAACATGGTGTTAGTAATAACCAATTCATGTCCTGAGCGGAAATCCAACAGGTATTTGCTGTTATTATTAGCTTTGCTCTTTTCTCCAAATTTTCCCAAAATATTTTTGTATATCTGACAATCATTTCCTAGTCTCTTATTTAGATCCCCAACAAGGACCAACTTTTCCTTTTTCATTGTGTCAGTTGCTTTTTCAAAAGCATCAAAAAATTCCTCCATGTCTACCTTAGTAGAACCTTGTGTGGGACCATAGGCACAAATAAGTCTCATTGTCCAATTCCCCATTCTGATATTTGTCCACATCACTCTACTTGAGATTGCCTGCCATCCTAGGAGATTAGCCTCGTATTTTGTGTTGAATACTATGGCTACTCCTTCTTTTCCTTGATTGTCATTGCCTGAATATAACATTCTGTATTTATTGCTCTGAAAGATCTCATCAGTTTTGGTCTTTTTTGTTTCAGTCATCCCTATTATGTTGATCTGGTACTTATCTAATTCCTCAGCTAGCTCCATTTCTTTGCCATTCAGGCTTCTTACGTTGATAGTACCGATCTTTAACTCTGGTGATGTTGAGTTTGGGTTTGTTTTCAGATTTGTTCCAGTAGCTGACTTTTTGCTGTTTGACCTGGTTCCCTGGCGAAAACAACGGGGTCCTTGTTTAACCAGGCAATGCCCCAGCCGGCATGAAATTTTGTCATGTTGTACAATCATTTTCTATATTCATTTAAGTCAATAAGAATACAATTTGGTCAGCTAAATTCCAAATTGCCACCCCATCCTCGTTTGTTCAGTATCCAGATAGATACCCAACAGGGTGCACCACGAGAAGGTGAGGATTGGACATTAGGTCAGAAGCCCTGGTCGGTTCTCCGCATTCCTTTAAAGGCTATGTGGAGGTCTCCTCTCAGTTGTACAGCTTTGACCCTTAAGCACCCCATCATTTCAAATCTTTAATCCAAAATTTAGTTTTAAACAATAATGATATCAGGATTAGCTTTGAAGTCACATCCCTTTTTACCAATATCCCTCTTTCTGAAAATTTAAATTTGTTAAAAAATGTTTTCTCCACAGACATAATTGATCTTTTTAATTTTACTATTCATTCTGGCTACTTGGAAGATACTATTTATAAACAAATTGAGGTCACTGATATGAGCTGTCCCTTCGCCCCCCCCCCCCCACAGCTATTTATTATATGGAGCATTTTGAAAAACTTGCTCTTAATACTGGGTAGTGACTTTTGCTATTCTCAAATCTTCTATCTGATTAAGATACATTGATGATATGTTCTCTATTTGGCCACATGGCTCAAACACGTTCCTCTCCTTCTCCTTCCTCTTCCATCCCAACAGACAGTATCCCAGATTCCAGTTCACAATAGAAAAAGAAAATAATGATAGACTACCTTTTCTAAATACTCTAATCACAAGTCTTCCCAATGCAAACTTTCATTTTCAGTTTACAGAAACCCACCCACACAGGTAGATACACAAACTTTCATCCCCAATTTAAACAATATGATGTTATCAAAACCCTTGTTAACACGTTCAAGTTGGGAAGGTCAAGTTGCATGTTTATCTCTGACAGGATTTCTCCTTATCTTTTGTGTGCCACTTCCCTGTTGTGTAGGTGGGCTGATCTGATGCAAAGTTTTCACGCTGTATTAGTTGCAAGCCTTTTGGTAGAATTTTACTGCCACTTTCTTGTGTGCTTCTCCTGTATCGGGTGGCCTCACTGACACAAAGTTTATATGGCATGTTTATTTCAACTCTTTCGTTAGAATTTTATTTGAGGTTGGCATTTGTAATCTGTCTTAATGATATCAAAAATTTCAAATGCAATCAAACAAACATTTATTTCATGTAATTGAAAATTTGGACAAATGTTAGGTCAATTGTTTTTACTTAGATGCTGTGTTCTGCAGTACAACAAATGGTTTTGCTTGAGTCTATGGAGCATAGTTTCTGTGGGAGGAGAAATGTTTCATTAGGTAGCCATTTTTATACCAGTGGTCTCTAATTTGCACTATTTATTGACAAATATATTACACAGACTGCAAATGTCTCTGTACCTTATTCAGTGATACAACAAAACTACTACTTTTTCTTGTAGCTGTTAGTGAATTATATTTATAATAAATTTAGTTTAATTCTTTATCCAAGTGTAAGCAAACAAAGTTTGTGCCTGAAGTATCTTCAGGCCTGAGGCAACTCATGGTAAAGGTGGACCAAGCTCTCATCACTCCTTGTCATAGTATCTCCCATACTGCAAAACACATCTTGAACCCGGTCTGGGCCACTACCCAGACAGGGTTCGACCTTTATTGAGATCTCGTCAGTGGGAACCTGACCCAGAGGTGGTGATACCAAGGTGGAAGCAATGGAGAAGTCATATATATTTACCTATACAAGTTGCCAAAAGGTGTCTCACCTTATTATTAAATTACTCTGGGTTTAGAGAAAGATGTTGGAAGTTTTTTTCACCTGGTTAGACTATAATAAATTTAGCTTAATCCTTTATCCCAGTGTAAGTAAACAAAGTTTGTGCCTGAAGTATCTTCAGGACTGAGGCAATTCGTGCAGCTTTGGGGCACCTTTTCCACAAGTTGCCTCAGTCCTGAAGATACATCAGCCGCAAACTTTGTTTGCTTACACTTGGATAAATGATTAAACTAAATTTATTATAGTCTAACCAAGTGAAAAAACTTCCAACATCTTTTTCTAAATCCAGAGTAATTTAATAATAAGGTGAGACACCTTCTGGCAACTCGTATAAGTAAATATGACTTCTCCATTGCTTTCACCTTGGTATCACAACCTCTGGGTCTGGCTCCCACTGACGAGACTTCAATAAAGGTCATAACCGGTCTGGGTAGTTACGCTTCCCTTACTGCAGAGCATTATACATGTCAGCAAGGAGATGTGCTCATTATGGGAGATACTAAGACAAGGAGTGATGAGAGCTCGGTCTACCTTTACCACCAGTTGCCTCAGTCCAGAAGATACTTCAGGTGCAAACTTTGTTTGCTTACCTAGTGGGCTGTTAGCGATTTATATTTCGCAAACAAATCCCTTTCCATCTATTTGTAAGTATTTTTTTTTTTAAATTATGTCCATCATAAATGCAAATATGAAAGTATAGAGTTTATAAAATCATATATTCTTCACTCCACCCCGAGATACTTATAACACAAACACACATATAATATTACGGATGCAAATACTCATTTATTCATACTCCATTTTACAGTACTGAAAGTAATTTTATTCATGCCTAATCTTTCCCTTCTTTATATTTGCTATTCTTTACATCTTTTAGTAAATTAAGTATAGTAACTAATAATGAAATATATCATTCCCTTTAATTATTGTGTTTTAATATATTCTGAAAAGAACATTCCTTTTCACCTATCCCCCCCCCCTCTCCTTAATGTGAGATTAGTTACAATTGAAGAAACCATTATGAAAAGTCCGACAACATGTGCAGGAATGAAATTGCTGGTAAATCATCTTCCTTTGACAGATGATTGGATTCGTAGCATGCGATCTGCAATCGCCTTGACCTGACTGTTAATAGAGCCTCAAATCTCTGTTCTACCAAGGCTGATTTTACTGCTGAACTCTCTTTTAAATTTATCAGACTTTCCTGTCCAATGGCTACAATGCCAAAAAGTTCAACAAATTAATTGTTCCTCCTATCCCTCACAACATGCTGACTATAGTCATGCTATCACTGTTCCTTATATCCAGGGCACCTCAGATAAAACAGCCAGAACTCTAAAAAAGTACAATCTCTGCAAGCCTTTAAAAACCTTATCTAAAGCTGACTATCCACATCTGCTCTCCCAAGGATCCTCTACCTCCTTTATTGGTTCCAGGTGTTTACAATGTTCCTTGTTCCTGCATCTTATGGTCAAACTGGGAGATCTGCTAACATCTGCTTAAAAGAACATAAAAAATATATCTGTCCCCATAAATGTCAGTCTGGGCTTGCTGACCATTCCTTGGATACTTAGAATGGGATTCAACCAAAAAATAAAAATTGGAAAGACTTTTTTTTAGAATCAGCAGCAGAATTAAAAACCAGCCTAATCTTGAATAAATATAGTTGTATAAAATGATTTGGGAAAATTGAATTCTCAGGCTTCCCTGCCAAACACAGCTAAGGCTAGCCAAAAGCACCCATAGAAAGCCCCCTCCTCCCCATAGGAGTTTAGGCTTTCAGTCTAATCTTTTTTGCAATTTTGATATTGTTTCCCTGATAATGTCTCAATGACTGCAATGAAATATAGGAGTCATTAAAAGAATTTAAACTTTAAACTATCTTTTAAAAAGGTAATAGAGATGACCTTAAAAACTATAGAGGTATCAGTATACTAAATTCCTGTACTTCTTACATATAGAATAATCTTAAATAGCAAACTAATGAAATATTCCAAAAACTTTATTTTAGAAGTACAGAATAGATTTAGAAAAGGATGATCATGTATAGACCCCAGCCTTTTGCCTAAAATTAATAATAGAGAAAAGAAGAGAATACAATTTATAAACACATATTGCATTTATTGACTTTGAAAAAGCATTTGACAAAGTTAAAAGAAACATATTACTTAACATATTAAAAGAAAGACAAATACCAAATAATATCCTAAAAGCTATCACAAGTACATATGAAAATAATCAAATACAAATAAGATTAAATCACGAGCTATCATATACGAGAGAGATAAACCAAGGGGTCCAACAGGGATATCCTCTGATATCCTCTCTCAGCAACTCTTTTTAATATTTACTTAAATGAAATAATAATAAAATGGAATAAAAATTTACATCAAGGAATTAAACTTTCTCCTACAGTGAACTTAAACACTCTCCTTTTTGCCGATGACCAAATAATAATTACAAATTCTGAAGATAACTTACAGAAAGCTATTTTAGATCTAAATGAGATAGTCAAAGATTATGGTATGATAATAACAACAGAAAAATCAAAAACTATGGCTCTTAAAGGACAAGATCCAGCAAGAACTAAAATAGTAATAGATAACAAGATCTTAGAACAGGTGAATTCATTTAACTACCTAGGATGTATGATCACAGATGAAAATGAAAAAAATATAAACGTAAAAATTGCAAAATATTTAAAAATAACAGGTGTAATTAACTCTATATTTAAACCAAACCTAGTTCAAAAACAAACCAGACTAAAAGTACAATACATTAGCCCTACCAGTCTTAATGTATGGAAGCAAAATCTGGACAATAAAACAAAAAAGACAAACAAAGATTAATAACAGCAGAAATGAAGTTTATGAGAAAAAATGCACAGTATACCCTATTTGATCACAAAAGAAACAAAGAAATTATGAAAGAATTAAACCAAGAACCAGTAATAGAAAAAATTAAAAAATATAAACATAAATGGATGGAACACATTCAAAGAATGAAAATAGAAAGATTACCAAAATAAGCCTTAAAGTACAAGCCATTAGGAAAAAGAAAACCAGGACGGACGTACTCTTAAACGATGACTTCTAAGGCTGGAACAAGCCATACTAGGCCTAAATCCTTTTTACGCATAATGATGATTAAACATGCTGTTTAATTATTTATATGTGCTGTATTTATTCCATTAAAGCCCATAATTAGTAACTAAATCAATCTGTCACACATACTCATAATAAAACAAAATACCACAAATGAACCTAATATTATTAATTAAAATATGAAAAATTTACTTAGCTTTCTATACTGATCTAAACATTAAACAGTACATGTCACCCTCCCCATGATACCCCTTATAATCCTCTCTAACTTTGTTTTAGCAAATATTATTGCCCATATATATCATAATATATGGACAATAATATACAACTTAAGTTATTCTTGCTTAACATACAAGTTAAGCAAGAATAGCATAAGAATAGAACTGTGTGGTAACCTGTTGGTCATCCTCCAACAGGTTACCACACATCATCCTCAACTCACCACTCCCATACATTACTTCCTCTGATACCTGTCATTCAGCTATTCTCCTATCCATATCACAAGCCTATTTTGCATTCCTGAGTTTGTATAACTGTTATGGACTAAATGATTAATGAGGGCATTATTTATGTATAATGCCCAGCCATTATGAATAATGACAAACAAAATCAGGCACTGTAATAAATTTCACATTGTTTATCATAATTTATCACATCGACAGGTCAATATGAATACTGCTCTCATCTGGTCAGGCAAAATGATAATAATGGTACCTTTTTTGGCAGTATTAGAAGTGGTAGGGGCTGGGGAGGAGAGATTCTTCGGATTTCTTTTTGTCGGGAGATGTGAAGGGAACTATGCCCAGGTCACTCAAATTTTTACAAAATCAGCGTATTTGACAATGATAGAAAAAGTGAAAGAGTCAAAAACCAAAGTGGCTTGGCCCATAACATATAAACATCATATACGGATATTGTAATACTTTTTTTTGTAAGTTTTATTTTTTGAAAATCAAATTGCTCAAAAGGAATGTAGCTTTATTCATAATGTCTGGTCAATTTAATAAATTAATCAATATTTATCAGGCTGCATGGCCATTTTGGTCATTATTTATAATGGCCAGCATTATAAATGACCTATGAATAATGACCTATTAGTCACTTGGCCCATAACATAACGACTTCCAGCATAGAATCATGTCAAATGCCTTGGCAAAATCCAGAAGTATCATTTTATATCCATTTATTTATCAAAATCTGCTGTTTCACTGTTATAAATGCTACCCAATAGAGGAGTTATATAATTCAGGAATTATTAAATGAAAACCTACCTTTAGCAAAGACATGCTGTCCTCTATAGAGGATGAAAATGCTATCTTCCCACTACTGGATGTGAGTCCTAATTAGCTTCTCCTACCTTTTTAATGACTAATCCTGAGATACTAACTGATCTTTAATTGGCTGCTTCAGTCCTAGTTCAACCCTTGTTTAATGAAATTCTCCTGCCCTCCTTCCACTATTAGAAATTATGTTAATGCTGTTATCATAAGAGAGACTTCAAGGAAACTGGGACACACTGGAGGCCACACATTACCTACACCAGCTGTCATATGTGCTTTCTTTCTAAAAACTGAGAAATGAAGACTATCCCTGGTTGACAAAATAATAGGAGATCTAAAAAATCAATCTGTTCTCTGCTAACTCAAGAGTGAACTGGACATAATGGTGAAAAGTGTTGATCTTATTGATGAACTCCTGTAGAATTGTACAGGATCCATGACAAACCACATAAACATTAGGACACTATTCAGTATCCATTGTTGAAGTCATTCCATGAAGAAGTTAGCTAGTGTGAGAGAAAGAGGACTACTCATTGATGTACCTTCACTAACTAACTACTTCATGGAACAATTTGAAGAATGGATACTGAATAGCATCCTTCTTAAACCATCCTCATGATACAGATATGTTGATGATGATTTCATAGTTTGGCATGGACCCTCCACACTTTTCACCATCATATGCAATTCACTCTTGAGTTAGAAGAGAACAATCGGATTGATTTTTTAGAGATCTCCTATTACTTTATCGACCAGATAGTAGCTTTCATTTCTCAGTTTTTAGAAAGAAAACACATACTGGAATTTACATTCATCCTCTTTCACACCATCAAAATTGCCAAAAATATGGCACAATTAAGACTCAGATACATTGAACATACTCTCTTTAATCCACTGAAATGCTGCTCTTCCAAGAAATAAATCACATTAAGTCCACCTTCCTTACTAATAGCTTTCCTGATTCATGTGTCAATAAGATAATTCATAATTATAGAGTTTTCCTGTCACCTACCTCTCATTGTGACAGTGATACAGAGGTGGTCTGTTTCGTGCCACCATTCTCTATGTTGAAGGTTTATTAGACACATTCACAAGAATATAATAATTTTATTATTTATTACTGCAAATATTTTGACCAGAAACTAACTACTCATCATCAGTGCATCAGAATAATCACAAGGTGAAGCTAGAACAAAGAATGCTAATCCTATTTACAGAGCTGAGCTATGTGCAATGCCACCTAGTGGGCAGTTACAATAAAATAACAATAAAACCCAAATTTAAAATTAACTAATTTGAAAAATAATTAAATGAAATTAGATAATGAAATGACACACATTATTATATTAAATTAAATGTAAAAAATAATTAATTTTTCTGAATCTGTACAGAGTCCCTACCCATATATTGCAGGCATCTCTGAGATGACTGCTAAGATCATTAAAAGATACAACTTAGTTCCTACATTTTTCCCTATTAACAAAATTTCTTCTTGGTTACCATCCACAAAAGATAAATAGCCCTCTCTCTCTCTCTCTCTCTCCTGGTGATTACCAAGTTCATGTGTGAGTGCCTCCATTCATACTTTGGGTAAACTAATTTGAAAAATAATTAAATGAAATTAGATAATGAAATGACACACAGTATTATATTAAATTAAATGTAAAAAAGAATTAATTTTTCTGAACCTGTACAGAGCCCTACCCATACATTGCAGGCATCTCCGAGACAAGTTGTGTATGGGGATGTGATATCCAGGAAAAGGAAAGTCACTAGTGGAGTGCCTCAGGGGTCTGTTTTAGGGCCATTACTGTTTAACTTGTATATTAATGATATTGGCGAAGATTTGGATGGAGATATTCAGTTGTTTGCAGAATGCAAAGGTGGGACGAACCATAAAGAATAGTGAAGATGTTGTGGCCTTCCAAGAAGACTTGGATAAATTGAGTGATTGGGCAGGGAAATGGGGATGTGAGTTCAATGTTGCAAAATGTAAGGTTTCAAATTTGGAAAACAAAGAGGGGATGCAGAATTTATGCTTGGTGAGAATATATTGTTGGAAGTAGAGGAAATAAGAGATCTGGGGGTGATAGTGGATAAGGATCTAAAATTTAGGGGACACATTGCCAAAATTGTGAAGACAACACAAAGACTTCTGGGAATGATGTGGAGGACACTGACGTGTAGAAGTAGGGAGATTCTTGTTCCATTGTATAAGGCTTACATTAGCCCACACATGGACTATTGTGCCCAGATTTGGTCACCTGGTTTTAAGAAGGATGAAGAGATGTTGGAAAAGGTCCAAAGGCGACTGACTAAGGTAGTTTCTGACCTCTGGAATGTCGAGTATGAGGAAAGATTGAAAAGATGTAATTTACAGAGTCTAGTGGAGAGAAGGAAGAGGGGAGATATGATAGAGACCTACAAGTTGGTAAGGGGTTGTTATAGGATCAATGGTGAGAAGTTCTACAGAGAATAGTGAGAGATCAGGGGAGAACCAGAGGTTGTCCCTGGAAACTGTATAAAGAGGGTGTGAGTGGGGGAGTGAGAGGCAGGTTTTTTTCTTACAGAGTTGTGAATGATTGGAATGCCTTGCCTGAGAGTGTGGTGTCTGCAAGGAGTTTGAGTGTGTTTAAGACACGGTATGATGAGCTGTGTGTGTGTGATAAAAGGACCTCCCAGACGAGTCTTTTACTCCATGAGATCTTGGGGTAATAATAATAATAATAAACAGGACATTCTGTTGAAAAATGACTACACCAATCTTATATTAACAACAATAAACCTGATTATTCTGGCCTTCTTCAGCATGGAGTGGACATTGACCACAATAACCTATGGTCCAAGACTTGCATTTTACATCAGTGAAGGTTTAGATTTGAGTAGTTATTTAAAGAGAGTGCTGAGGCACTTATATCCCATCCAAATTTAAATCAGAATGACTGTCTCTCTATTGTCAAGATTTGGGAGAATCTCATCCTCATAAATGGCAAACAATAGTGCATCCCCCCAATAATTAATTTAAAAAAAATTACTTTAATAAAATGCTGTCATTTCATTATCTAATTCAATTTAATTTTATTTCAAATCAGTCCTGAAGATACTTCAAGTGCAAATTTTGTTTGCTTACACTTGGATAAAGGAATAAACTAAATTTATTATAGTCTAACCAAGTGGAAAATAAACTTCCAACATCTTTCTCTAAATCCAGAGTAATCTAATAATAAGATGGTACACCTTTTGGCCACTCGTATAGGTAAATATGACCTCTCCATTGCTTCTGCCTTAGCATCACCACCTCTAGGTCTGGCTCCCACCGACGAGATCTCAATAAAGGTCGAAACCGGTCTGGGTAGTGGCCCTTCCCTTAATGCATAGCATTATACATGTCAGCAAGGAGATGTGCTTTGCATTATGTAAGATACTGAGATAAGGAGTGATGAGAGCATGGTCCACCTTTACCACGAGTTGCTTCAGTCCTGAAGATACTTCAGGCACAAACTTTGTTTGCTTATACTTGGATAAAGGATTAAACTAAATTTATTATTTCAAATCACTTAATTTTAAGTTTGGGCTTTATTGTTATCTTATTTTATTGTAACCATTCACCAGATGGCATCTGGCCCTATTTAGAATTAACATTTTTTGTTCTAGCATCACTTTGTAATTATGCTAATACATATCAAAATATTTGCAGTAATAAAATAATAAAATTATTATATTCTTGTGAATACATGTGTGTAATAAATGTTATAAGTCACAAATGCCATAAAAAATTATGTTAAAGGTGTCTCCAAAGGTATTTTATTTTATTTATTTTTTGATACTGATTCTATATATGAGAGGCAGAAAGACCTATAAACACATCAATGGCATTGTAAGTTTTTCTACTTGATTATACTATAAATTAAAGATACCAAGAGATTATTATATTCTTGGTTTAATCCTTTATCCAAGTGTAAGCAAACAACTTTGTGCCTGAACTATGAAATCATTAGCTTCTTTTACGAGTTGCCCCAGTCCTGAAAATAGTTCAGGTGCAAACTTGTTTGCTTACACTTGGATAAAGGATTAAGCCAATAATATAATTTCTTGGCATCTTTAATTTATAGTATAACCAAGTGGAACAGTTTACAACAACTATCTCTAATTCAAAGTATTTTAATAATAAGGTGTGACACCTTTTGGCTACTCGTATATGAAAATATGACTTCTGCATTACTTCAACTTTGGTATTATCCTCTGATGACCTCTGAGTCTGGTTCCCACTGATGTGATTTTACATTAAGATGGTTGCTGCACAGGGAGATCACCTCTGAGTCTGGTTCCCACTGATGTGCTTTGATATTGAGATGGTTGCTGCATATGGATATGAGAGGCTCTGCTTGGGGGGAGGGGTTTGCCTGTCTCTGAGTAGGCCATTGCTGGGTGGTGAGCCTGCCATTGGGCAGAGTCAGTGCTGAGGATTCCTCTCCGTGGTAGGGTGGGCCTGTCACTGAGTGGAACCACTGCTGAGTACAATGATCGGAGAGGTGACCTCTATAATGTATCTAGAAGGAGAACTGGTCAAAAAGAGATCCAGAGTATTTGGAGAGGGAAGAGGGTTATCAGGAATTCGAGTGGATAGATGTATGATTTGTGTTAGGTCATTATTTATAGCAAAGAATTCTGCTTCTTGTCCTGCTTAGTTGGCGGTGTTGGAGTAGGGGAGGCAGTTGGAATTGTGGACATTGAGGTTGCCCAGGAAGATGATCTCACTATTTGGATTGCAGGTGGCCGAGTTTCATGGAAAGGAACGTGCTTGGAGACAGTAAACACCTATCAGTGTTTGAAGAGTGGTAAATACAACAAATGAATATTACTAAATAGGGCAAGGAAACCTTGAACCAGAGAAGGTCAAAAGCAGGGGATTCTAAATTAATCATTCTCTGGCAGACTGTGTCAGATTTCACAAAGACACAGGGCCAAACTACTTAGATTTGTTGGCCTATCAACAAGATATATACTTTTCTAGGTGCTAAAGATAAACTTCCACCTTTAGCCCACCCTGGAGTGTATGAAATTCCTTGCCAGTATGAATTATCATAATTTGGTCAAAGATATTTGTGTTAGATCAATATGGGTTGAATAGGGGACGAAGGCTTTTATACCAGTGAAAATAATTTCTGTGACTCATTTGCAGCAGGTGTTAGGGTCAGGTGAGTGGAAGCAGTAGACTATGTTAAGTTCCACTGACCAATTTTAAATAGAAATGATGAACTTAAATTATCCCTCTTATGGGAAATAGTTCTCCATAAATTCCAGAATTAATTTAAATTAATATTTTATTTAAACTTTTTTTTTTTTAAACAAAATCTCTTCTTAAAGTTAATTTTGACCATGATGCTCTACATCATGCACATGAAGTTTGTACATTTCATTGTTGAATATACTGGTTTCTGTTCTTGTTGTTTAATTTGAAAGTCATACAGAATATGCCCTTGAAACTAGGATGAAAATTTTATACCAATAAAATATATACATAAGTTAAATCAGTCTTATGTTTATAAATTATCATTAAGAACACATGAAGTGTTCTTAACTTGACATAGTACTTAACTTAATGAATTTAATAATGTATGTTAGCCAGCCTGGTTGGCTGAGTGGTTAGGATATCTGCTCTCCTGACAAAAGGCTGCAGGGTCAAATCCTGCCACGGGCATGGATGTTTGTGATTGTCTGTGAAAATACTAGTGGTGATGGGCAGCAGATGGCATTAGTGTAGTTGCAGTTCATTGGTGGATTGAGTGGTGGAGACAGAGAACTGTAGAGTAGGTGCCCTCCTTCGATGAGTCTGTGGTCTCACTGGAGGTGTCAGGTAATAATAATATGTTTAACTTTTATTCATTCCAGAATTAGCTTCAGGATGGTGTGCTAGAGTATGCTAAAGATATGAGAAAGTCTGTCATGTCTACAAAATTGAGGGTGTTCTCAGGCCTGCATGTTTTGCAAAATAATAATGACCCCAGGATTCTGTGAAGTATCAGCTTGTAACAAAATTGCACAAATTATCAGTCATTTATATAAAATACTGAAATAAGATTGTACATAAATAAGTAATATATTCATATATGCATGAATCAGCATACCTGAATAATATAAAGAGAGACTCCCATAGGAATTCCAGAAGGTAACACAATACTGTCTGATAGCACACACTCTCAAAATTACTCGTAAAATCATCATATACTTGTTGCAACATCTCTAATAAAGTTTCAGATAAACAACGAATATCTTTCACAATATCCTTCAGAATATCTTGTATATGTTTGTGCTTAATGTTTCTGTCAGAAAAAACCACATTACTTTGTTGGGCATCATAAAGCTGAGGCTCTTCACTGCTGGGTAATGATGATAATTTTGAATCTTGAAAATGACTAGAGATTTCATCACTCTTATAAAATGAATGTGTCTCATCTTTGTTACCTTCAACAATAATGAGAAAGAAAAAAAAAAGCTAAGGTTTATTTTCAATAATAATAAAAAAATATATAACTATATTCATCTATATATAAAAAAATAGTAAACATATAGATAGATACCAATGATTTTGCTTTATTTAATTGGGCATTGTTTCAGTTTATTTAACATAGCATATAAGTAAGCTAGTAAAACATCATCATCATACCGCGCGGTTAGCCTAGTGGCTTTGCGCTTCGCAACCATATGACTGGGGAAGGAGTGTCCCAAGTTCGATTCCTGTTGTAGACGTGAGGAATTTGAGGATCTTCCTCAGGCATAGCCAAGTTAGCCGGTCTTGGGCACGGTCAGTAGGGTTTTTTTCCGCCAGTTTATCTGGCGTTTTTCATCCCGCAAACAGGCAAACCGGCCCCGTGAACATACACCTCTACAATCAAAAATATATCCCCCCCCCCCAGCGGCAGACCAGGCGACGGGTCGGTTGGGAGTAGTACTAACAAGTAGTCGCATCTAAGTAACACGCGGACCCTGCATAGGAAGCAGGAATAACGCGAAGAAGAAGAAGAAGAAGAAGTAAAACATCATCATCATCATAACACTAATTAAGGGTATAGACAATATTGGTCTGTTCCGGTCTCATTATCCATCCAATATCTTTTTTTGAGGTCTACCCTGCCTTTCAATTGGCTTATATATTAGTATTTGTTTAGGATGTCAGGTGTTGGCCATTTGGTTAACATGTTCAATCCATTTTTGTTTATAGCTGTTTAGTTTTTCTTTTATTTTGTTTTTAAAACATGATCTCCCTATAACAAACCCATGCGGATAACCACAGAAAATATTGCTGTTATCAACCCATTTCTGTATCCTACTTCTCATCACAACTTCAGATATACAGATTAGCCTATAATTTGAAGCTACAGCCTTATCATCACCTTTACGCAGTGGAACATTTTACCCTCCTTCCATTCCTTTGGAACCTGTGCTGTTGTAAAACTCTTAAGAGTTTTACAATGATTAAGACGAGTGGTGATATGTCATCAAATCCTATCACCTTATTGACATCAAGGTTATTTATTTCCTTGACTACTTCCTGCTCACTCACAATTAAGCCATCCTCTCCTATGTGATCTACATTTAAGTTCCTCATGATTCCACTCTGATCAGGATAAAACATCCTTATAAATTGATCACTGAATACCTCAACAATGTCTTTTGCAGCAGTTACCATTCTACCATTTTCATTCATTAACATCATCTTACTGTGAGCATTCTTCCTTCTATTTGCTACATACCTAAAAAACTCCTTAGGTTTTTTCTTTGCCTGAGTTGCCAATTTCTGCTCATATTGCACTTTTGTTTTCCTTACTAACCGAGTCACTCTCCTGGCTTGTTCTTTATAATCTTCATGTAACTGATTATTACCTTCCTCCAAAGTACCTTCTTTTTCCAGATTTCATGCTTAAGCCCCTCAATTTATCCATTTTACACCTACCTTATTCAGCCTTTTGCCCTTTGGAATACATTCACACATTGTTGCTGTTATGTATTTCTTTGTCAATTCCCAAGCAGCATTTATTTTTTTACCGCTCAACTCCTTATTCCGTGCTATAGCTCCAAGCTGGCTCCTAAGATTGTCATAATCGCCAGCCTTACAATTTCACATATATCCTTTCCTCACAGAAGTCGCATATGGCTAGCCACAACCCAGGTGATCACTCTCACCAACTGGAGAAAGTGCAAAAATCCCATCATTAGGTGGGAGATGAATGTCATCACCCGGTGTGAGACTACGGTACTGCTTACTTGATTTTTGAAGTGGCATGAAAAAGTTCCATGTTTGGCCTCTAGAATGGGTTTCTGGAATATGTAAAAAATAAATAAAAACAATAGAAAAAATTCTCAGCTCACCCACAGTATGAATGTGCTATAGGCTTATTATTATTATTATTACGTAACACCTCCAGAGAGTCCAAAGACACATTGAGGGAGGGCACCTACTCTACAACTCTGCCTCCACCACTCAATCCACCAATGACAACAAACCGAAACTACTATTATCACCATCTACACCAATTCCATTTACAGCCCATCATTACCACTAGTACTTTCATAGACAATCACAAACATTCATGCTCATGGCAAGATTTGAACCCACAGTCTTTTTTTTGGAGAGCGGATATGCTGACCACTTGGCCAACCAGGCCAGCAAATAAACCTTTTGTGGTTGGGAGCCTCATAAAAAAAATAAAAATAATAAATAAATAAAAGCAAAATTACCACTCTGAAGTCCGCAATTAATTTTCAGACTCTTAAATTAAGTTTCCACTTTATTTGAAACATGTCTGTGGGCTGTGTTGTTTCTTTTTTTTTTTTTTTTTTTTTTTTTTTTGCATTTTTTTTTTTTTACTTTTATTAAGTGGATTATACAGGGTTATTCAGAAGTCCATAAAACATTTTAAAACATTCACCACTGATAAATTTGCACAACAGATACTATATTTTTTTACTCTAAAATAAAGGTAAACTGCCCAATTTTTTTTACATACCTCACAAATGCTCAATGTATCCACCTTTCCTGATGTGGCAGACATCTAGTCGATAATGCATTTTGTTCCACATGTGTTCGAAAATGTCATGGTCAATCAGTGTAAGAGCCATGACACCGATCGACTGAAGTTCCATGAGATTAGCAGGGAGTGGAAGTACATAAAAAAAAGTATCCTTCACAAATCCCCACAAGAAAGAGTCACATGGGGGTTAAATCCAATGACCAGGGTGGCATCACATTAATGCATCACCTGTTCAATGTTGTGGCAAGATTTCGTTGAGGTACCTTCACACTTCAATGTGGTAATGAGTCGGACAGCTGTCTTATTGAAAGATGTAATCATCACTGTCTTCATTAAGCTGTGGAATAAGCCAGTTCTCCAACATATTCATGTATGTCATCCCTGTGATGGTGGGTTCTGAGAAGAAAAATGGCCCATACACCTTCAAAATTGTGCAAAAGGCACTGCGATTTGCACAATTGGGATTTTCAGTCCTAAAGATTCACACATTGTGCTGATTCATCTCCCCCCCCCCACTCACAAAAAGTTGCTTAGTCGCTAAAGATGAGTGACTTCGCAAAACTGTCAACTTTAAACCTCTTCTGTACAGAAATTAAGATGCACTTCTTTGTCATTATAATGCTGAAGGCCTGATGCAGCTGAAGCTTGAAGGGTTTAATCTTTAGTCTCCTATGAAGAATTTCCCACACTGTTGGTTGCGAGAGCCCTTCTAAACTTGCACGTGTAGTGGACTTCTGTGGGCTGCATGCATAGGCTTCTCTAACATGATCCACAGTTTCTTTATTTGGCTGTGGACATCCTGGCCAAGAAGTGGTGCACAGGCAGCCTTCATCCTGGAATTTCTCATACCACTTCTTGATACTGTTGTGCACAGGTGGTTCCATCTGGAATTCTGCTTGAAATCGTCACTGCACTGTCAGAACAAATGCGGTTCTTGTATATTCTAATACACAAAATGACTTCTCACACTTACTCAGGGCCATCTTTACTACTTTTGCCTCCTAGCAGCAAACCACGGCAACTACACACAGGCGGTTTCCTCAAACAAACTTGAAGAGTTTGTCATTCTTTTGTTTTTAAAACTTACCACTATCTGTTACATAGTTTACTTGTGGCAAATGTTTAAAATGCTTCACACACTTCTGAATAACCCTTAACCTAAGTCTGATGAGGCTTAACTGGTATCAAAATTTTTTCCTTAAGATGAACAAGCTGATTATCTGCTTACAGAAACAGAGATATAGATATACAATACATTTAGGAATATCAAAATAAATTTTCAATTTTCTTATTTTTCTTAATTCTGTTTACGCTTATTCCAGATTAGCTTTCCTGAAATAGCATCATGATCTTCTGAAAATATTAAATAAAGATTTAAGAGATTAACAGGTATTACTGAGTGAGTCATCAGCAAGTAACTGTATGTCCGATGTCAAATCTTTCCTTGAGGCAAACCCAGAGGGGGGGCCCTTCCCCCACAAGGAAAAAATAAAAAAGAACACTGGAAAAATTTCCAAAAATCTTTTCCTAATTAAAATTCATTTTTTTAAATTTATGTTGTGTCATGTCTTCTATTTCTATACTACTTATGAATTAGCGATCATTGTAGATGCTCAGTCATAGGTCATATGTGATGCGCAGTGTGTATTCTCAAATCGTCTACTCAACCCTTCCCCCAAGATTAAACCCTGTGCTACTTCCCCCTCCCCTCCCATACACCACTTTTTGATATCTGTCATTCAGCCATCCTCTTATCCATGTCAATAGTTTATATGCAGTACATTTTTGAATGCCAAAATAAGTTTTCAATTTTCTTATTTTTCTTTATTCTGTTTAAACTTATTACCAGATTAGCTTACCTGAAATAGCATCATGATCTTCTGAAATTATTAAATAAACATTTATGGAGTAATTACTTTGAAAAATTGCTAAATGAAACAAGCAGTGATAGCACAGTGGTAAAAAACACTCAACAGTCAGGAATACATATCCATACTTGAAGTAGAAAAAGCCATCAAAGGCTTGAAATGTGGAAAGGCAGCAGGAGTAGATGATATTCGACCAGAAATGCTGAACTATGGTGGCATAAAAGACTTGCGGTGGCTGCACTGCATAGTTCAGAAAGCCTGGATAGAGGAACGAATTCCCGAAAATACACAAAGATTATCGCAGAAAAAATGAAAGAGTTTGAGAACAGGAACCAAACCTTGGAGATTCAGTGACAAGCCTTGAAGAAAACCCTGATTGATTCCGCCAGAGAGGCATGTGGTGAGGTTGTCTGCAAAGATGAAAAAATCAGGACTCCATGGTGGACACAAGAGGTAGTGAAGGAAAAGAAGAAATCACATCAAAAGTTCCTGGCAAATGTTAGCTTTTGCTCTTAGAGAATACAGAGACAAATGTAAGAAAGCGAAACACTGTGTAAAACTAGCTAAACAAAAGTCATGGGAGAACTTGGGCAAGAACATATAAAATAAATATCAAGAAGGTGGTAAGATATTCTGAAGGTTGTTGAAGAAGCTTAGAAATGGAGGAAAGAGCTGCTGTAAAAGGAGTTAGAGATGATAAAGTTTACATGAAAACAGGAGAAAAATATATTCTTGAAGTATGGAGTAATTACTTCGAGAAATTGCTAAATGAAACAAGCAGTGATAGCACAGTGGTAAAAAGCACCCAACAGGCATACACTCAGGAATACATATCCATACTTGAAGTAGAAAAAACCATCAAAGGCTCGAAATGTGGAAAGGCAGCAGGAGTAGATGATATTCAACCAGAAATACTGAACTATGGTGGTATAAAAGTCTTACAGTGGCTGCACTGCATAGTTCAGAAAGCCTGGAGAGAGAGACGAATTCCTGATGATTGGAGTAGAGCTCTAATAGTGCCCATATATAAAAAGGGAAATAAAACCGAATGCAAGAATTACAGAGGTATTTCTCTACTGAGTGTTCCTGGTAAGATATATGCAAGTATACTTGAGAAACAGTTGAGAAGAATTGTGGAAGAAAAGGCTTGGTGAAGAACAAACTGGATTCAGGCCAAATAGAGGCTGTCAGGATCAGATCTTCACTTTACGACAAATAGTCGAGAAAGCATGGGAACATAACAAAGATCTATATTTAAGTTTTGCTGATCTGAAAGTCATATGACAAGGTTCCAAGAGAGAAGCTATTCAATATGCTACAGTTATATGGTGTCAATGGGACATTATATCAAGCAATACTTAGTCTGTATTTGAGTTGTAAGTCAGCAGTTAGAATTGAAGGAAGTACAGGAAGATGGTTTAATGTTAAATCTGGTGTGAGACAAAGATGTACATTATCCCCTCTGTTATTCATTATCTATATGGATCACATTATGAAGGAAAGTGGTATTAAGCATGATATCAGAATTGGAGATGTTAATGTCAGCTCTTTGCTTTATGCGGATGATGTTATACTTCTAAATAAATCCGCTACAAGTTTGCAAGATTCCCTGACTAAATTGGATAACTGTTGTAATAGATATGGTATGAAGGTCAGCATTAAAAAGACAAAGACAATGAAAATAGGTAGAATTGTTGAAAATGTCAACTGTGTTGTGAACGGGGAACCACCTGTGGAACAAGTAAAACATTTCAGCTACTTAGGCACAATTTTTAGTGAAGATGGTAAATTAAATATGGATATAGACAACAGAATCAACAAAGCTGGTATGGTAGGAAGTCAAATGAACAAATTCATATGGAATAAGAGAGAAATTAGTCAGAACACTAAATTAGCTGTATAAAAGACAGTGTTCAAACCAGTTTTAACTTATGGATCTGAGAGCTGGGTCAGAAGTAAAACACTTGACCGAAGACTAGAGACTGCAGATATCAGAGTCCTGAGAAAGATTAGAGGCGTGAACAGATGGCATCAATGGCAATATCATATTAAAAATGAGGATATTAGGAAAGAACATGACATTGTCAGCATCCAGAAATGCATTAGCAGAGCTAATTTCAGGTGGTATGGTCACTTAAACAGAATGGGCAAGGAAAGATTAGCAAAACAAGTGTTCTCTGCCAAGTTGGCAGGAAAACGACCCAGAGGAAGACTAAGATATAGGGGATTGATACGGTACAATGTGCCTTAGACAATAGAAATATAAGATCTGATAATGATAATATTGGAGTCTTGACAAGAAATAGACTGATTTGGAGGAAAATTGTAGATAGAAAGTTAGTAATGGTGTAAATTTTTCATGTGGTACTATCATATCCTGTAGACCCCTTGAGGGTACATGTCAGGAATTTGATGATGATGATGACATCGGTTCCAAACTGATGGTACGCATACCCCTGGGGGTACATGCTAGGCCATTCAGGGGTACCCAAAAAATAATCAGTAATGGCAGAAAAATAAGTAAAGTAAACAAAATGCAAAACGTTAGTTATGGAACAATAAAGGTTAAGTTTTAATCACTGCTAATGGAGACACTTCAAAACTAGCTCACATTAGCAAATGATGATTGGTGAGGGCATGGCTATGAACCCCTCTCCCAAACCACTCTTCTACCAATCATTATGCACAGCTCATGCGTTCACCCATCCTACTTTCCAGAACAATAGCATGTTACTAAGAAATGACCTTTGTGATAACGAACCTTCCATTGACCTCCATTTGCGACAACTAGAACTTCTCCAAAAATATAAATACATCTATAGCCAGACTGTTTGATCAGTTCAGTTATTGAGTGAGTATAAGTAAGTTCGTTGTCTTTAATTGTGATTCTTTTCAAGTAGTTTTTTATTTAATGTTTAACGTAGTTTCGATTATTATTGTCAGTGATTTTTCAGCATGTCAGTTATGGATCAGTGGTTGAAAACAGGAAGGGTTAAAAAACTAAAACTTGATGTGGATTATAACCCGTCGCCAAGTGCTTCTCAACACGTGTCTGCAGCTATGAGTACACCCACACTGGGAGATAGTAAAAAGGCATGTGCCTGAGGTACTACCCAGAAGAAAAGGAAATACTGTGAAGAGTATATAAAATATGGGTTTTTCATTTGTAGGGGATGGTGACTGTCCTAACCCTTTGTGTGTTGTGTGTTGGGAAGTATCATCTCTACTCATGTGACATTTAGAAACTAAACATCCTATGTATAAAAACAAATACATTATTTTCAGTGCTTAGAAAAAGTATCCAAATGTAACTTCATACATGACGTCAGGAAAGAAAGACAATGAGAATGCAGTTGGGGCTTCCTACTGTATTGCTTATCACATAACTAAATGTGGTAAAAACCACACCATAGTAGAAGATTTAATTTCTCCTTGTATTAAGGATGCCATTTTTTTGTATGTTTGGGGAAGAACGCCGGCAAAATTGATACTATATCTTTTTCAAACAATACAATGTCTCGAAGAATTCAGGATATGTCTGATGATGTTGAAGCTGCAGTAGTAGATAGAATTAAAAAAGTAAATTCTTTTCCATCCAGGTTGATGAAAGTGTAGCGATTTAAATGATGAAATTATTTAAATATAGTGATGAAAGTGATTTATCTATTTTGCTCGTCATTGTAAGGTACTTGACAGAAAATGAAATTGAAGAAACCTGTTGTGTTTTTACCCATTGACAGAGCATACCGCAAGCGAAGATATTTTAATGTGATCATGGTTATTTCATTGAAAAGGACATTAATTGGTCAAATTGTTGTGGTGTATACACTGACGGAGTTAAGTCCATGTCAGGTTGTTTTATAGGTCTACATGGCTGAGTTAAAGAAGTAGCTCCCCATGTATCATGGAATCACTGCTGCATTCATAAACAAACTCTTGCATCCAAGCCTCTTCCTAGTGAACTGAAAGACATTCTTGATGAGGCTGTAAAAGTTGTAAATTTTATTAAGTCACAACCACAAAACTCCAGATTGTTTAAAGTGCTGTGTGAAGAAATGAACAGCCTTCATAGCACATTACTTTTGCATATGGAGATAAGGTGGCTGGCTATCTCGTGGTAAAGTACTTAAACAGCTATGATAAATTTAGTTTAACCCTTTATCGTTTCCATCTTGCTCCAAAGTCTTGCATATTTATCAGAATATTTTTCTAGAAATAAACAAACTCAACTTGGGACTTCAAAACAACTCAATCACTATATTCAAGGTAACCGACAAAATTAAGTAAATAATTAAAAAAACTGGACTTTCGGAAAGCATGTATTGAAAAAGTTCAGCCTGAGGTTTTTGAAACTCTGCAAAACTTCTTATCTGAGAATGACTTGCACCTATCCAAAAACATAAAATAGATTATTTTAAGTCACTTGGAAGGTCTCAAAGTGTTCTTTTATAATTACTTCCCTCAACATGGAAAAGAAAACAATTGGATTGCACATTCCTTCAATGAAGAATTCTTCAGAAGCTAAACTATCAATCAATGAAAAAGAGCAGTTAATCGAACTTTCAACCGACTGGTCTTTAAATTATGATTTTTCAAGGAGAGCATCTTATTACCTTCTGGGTAGATGTCAGTGAGGAATACAAACAGCTCAGTGAGAAGGCTCTCAAATACAGGTTTCTGGAAGTCCAGATTTAAGACTGTATCTTACACCTTTTGAGCCTGATTTCAAGAAATTAAGTGTACCAAAGTGAGCTCAATGATCTCACCAACAATGTTTCAATCGGCTAGTGATCTGTATACCAATTATTACATACTTTTCAGATAAAACAAATAAATATTATCATCATCATCATCATCAAATTCCTGCCATGTACCCTCAAGGGGGTGTACAGGATATGACAGTACTACATGAAAAAATTACATCATTACTAACTTCCTATCTACAATTTTCCTCCAAATCAGTCTGTTACTTGTCAAGACGCCAACATTATCAGATCTCATATTTCTATCGTCTAAGGCACTTTCTACCGTATCAATCCACCTATATCTTGGTCTTCCTCTGAGTCGTTTTCCTGTCAAACTGGCAGAGAACACTTGTTTTGCTAATCTTTCTCTCCCATTCTATTTAAGTGACCATACCACCTGAGATTAGCTCTGCTAACGCATTCCTGGATGCTGACAATGTCAAGTTCTTTCCTAATATCCTCGTTTTTAATATGATATTGCCATTGATGCCATCTGTTCACGCCTCTAATCTTTCTCAGGACTCTCATATCTGCGGTCTCTAGTCTTTGGTGAAGTGTTTTACATCTGACCCAGCTTTCAGATCCATAAGTTAAAACTGGTTTGAACACTGTCTTGTATACAGCTAATTTAGTGTTCCGACTAATCTCTCTCTTATTCCATATGAATTTATTCAATTGACTTCCCAACATACCAGCTTTGCTGATTCTGTTGTCTATTTCTATATTTAATTTACAATTTTTAGTAAAAATCATGCTCAAGTAGCTGAAATGTTTTACTTATTCCACAGGTTCTCCATTCACAACACAGTTGACATTTCCAATGATTCTGCCTATTTTCATTGTCTTTGTCTTTTTATTGCTGACCTTCATACCATATCTATTACAACAGCTATTCAATTTAGTCAGAGAATCTTGCAGACTTGTAGCGGATTTATTTAGAAGTATAACATCATCCGCATAAAGCAAAGAGCTGACATTAACATCTCCAATTTTGATATCAGGTTTAATACCACTTTCCTTCATAATGTGATCCATATAGATAATGAATAACAGAGGGGATAATGTACATCCTTGTCTCACACCAGATTTAACATTAAACCATCTTCCTGTACTTCCTTCAATTCTAACTGCTGACTGACAACTCAAATAAAGACTAAGTATTGCTTGATATAATGCCCCATTGACACCATATAACTGCAACGTATTGAATAGCTTCTCTCTTGGCACCTTATCATATGCCTTTTCCAAATCGACAAAACTTAAATACAGATCTTTGTTATATTCCCTTGTTTTCTCGACTATCTGTCGTAAAGTGAAAATCTGATCCTGACAGCTTCTATTTGGCCTGAATCCAGCTTGTTCTTCACCAAGCTTTTCTTCCACAATTCTTCTCAACCGTTTCTCAAGTATACTTGCATAGATCTTGCCAGGAACACTCAGTAGGGAAATACCTCTGTAATTCTCACATTCAGTTTTATTTCCCTTTTTATATATGGGTACTATGAGAGCTCTACTCCAATCATCGGGAATTCGTCCATCTGTCCAGGCTTTCTGAACTATGCAGTGCAGCCACTGTAAGACTTTTATACCACCATACTTCAGCATTTCTGGTTGAATATCATCTACGCCTGCTGCCTTTCCACATTTCAAGCCTTTGATGGCTTTTTCTACTTCAAGTATGGATATGTATTCTTGACTGCATGCCTGGTCAGTGTTTTTTATCACTGTGCTGTCATCACTGCTTGTTTCATTTAGCAGTTTTTCAAAGTAATTACTCCATACTTCAAGGATATCTTTTTCTCCTGTTTTCATGTCACCTTTATCATCTCTAACTCCTTTTACAGCACTCTTTCCTCCATTCCTAAGTTTCTTCAACAACCTCCAGAATATTTTGCCACCTTCTTGATATTTATTTTCTATATTCTTGCCAAAGTCCTCCCATGACTTTTGTTTAGCTAGTTTTACACACTGTTTAGCTTTCTTACATTTGTCTCTGTATTCTTTAAGAGTAGCAGCTGACTTATTTGCCAGGAACTTTTGATATGCTTTCTTCTTTTCCTTCACTGCCTCTTTAACTTCCTGTGTCCACCAGGGAGTTCTGATTTTTTTATCCTTGCGCACAACCTCACCACATGCCTCTCTGGCAGAATCAATCAATGTTTTCTTCAGAGTTTGCCACTGAATCTCCAAGGTTTGATTCCTGTTCTCAAACTCTTTCATTTTCTTTTCAATAATCTTTCTGTATTTTAGTCTACAGTTCACATCTGAGAGCTGCTCAACTTTTATTTGCTTTAAAACTTTCTTACATGTTATTCTTTTCAATATGAAATTCAATTTTATCCTGCTCAAGACTAAATAGTGATCACTTCCAATTTCAAATCCTCTGTACACTCTGGTGTTCTGCACCAGGGAGAAAACATCACTATCAACAATAACATAGTCAATGAGACTTTTCTTATTCCTAGCCTCTTCTCTCCATGTGAATTTGTGCACATTTTTATGTTGGAACATGGTGTTAGTAATAACCAGTCCATGTCCTGAGCAGAAATCCAACAGATATTTGCCATTATTGTTAGCTTTGCTCTTTTCTCCAAATTTTCCCAAAATATTTTTGTATGTCTCACAATCATTTCCTACTCTGCTATTTAGATCCCCAACAAGGACCAACTTTTCCTTTTTCATTGTGTTAGTTGCTTTTTCTAAAGCCTCAAAAAATTCCTCCACTTCTACCTTAGTAGAACCTTCTGTGGGACCATAGGCACAAATAAGTCTCATTGCCCAGTTCCCCATTCTCATATTTGCCCACATTACTCTACTTGAGACTGACTGCCATTCAAGAAGATTAGCCTCGTATTTTGTATTGAATATTATGGCTACTCCTTCTTTTCCTTGATTGTCATTGCCTGAATATAACATTTTGTATTTATTGCTCAGAAAGATCTCACTAATTTTGGTCTTTCTTGTTTTAGTCACCCCTATTATGTTGATCTGGTACTTATCTAATACCTCAGCTAGCTCCATTTCTTTGCCATTCAGGCTTCTTACGTTGATAGTACCGATCTTTAACTCTGGTGATGTTGAGTTGGGGTTTGTTTTCAGATTTGTTCCAGTAGCTGACTTTTTGCTGTTCGCCCTGGTTCCCTGGCGAAAACAACGGGGGCCTTGTTTAACCGGGTGACGCCCCAGCCAGCATGAAATTTTGTCATGTTGTACCATCATTTTTTTATTTTGGTTTAACCAATAAGAATACAATTTGGTCGGCTAAATCCCAAATTGCCAGCCCATCCTCGTTCGTTCAGTATCAAAGTAGATACCCAACAGGGTGCACCACGAGAAGGTGAGGATTCGACATTAGGTCAGAAGCCCTGGTCGGTTGTCCGCATTCCTTTAAAGGCTATGTCGAGGTCTCCTCTCAGTTATACAGCTTTGACCCTAAAGCACCCCAATAAATATTATTAATAATAATAAATCAAAAGTTTGTTAAATATTTGATCATCATTATCAATATTTAACATGAAGCTATACTTATTTCTTTGTTACGAATATTGTAAAATTAAATCTGTGGTTTGTACTTTTAGTGTAGTAATGTTTCTTTCCCAACTCATTATTTCCACTATTTTACATTAAGATAGGCACTGAACAAAAGTGGAAGCTTTTAAAAACAGCTATTTTAAAAACAAGGTGTACTAATTTATAGAAATGGGTTTAAAAGGTATATGTCGTCATCCAGTAGCATCCTCTAGCAAGAGAGTTGTAGTAGATGAGCAGCTCTTCTCCATTTCTCTTTGTTTGTTGCCAGCGTCATTCTTAAACCAGTCCATTCCACGATGTCTCTGAACCACTCTCTATTTGGTCTTCCATGTCTTCTCTTCCCCTCACCCTTGTAATATAGTTCTTGTCAGGTGTCCCGAAGAACCTCTCAGAAGATGTCCTGCAAATCTGGTCTTTCTTTGCATAATATTTTTGAGCAGTGTTCTTCCCATCTCAACCCTTCTTAAAACTTCTTGATTTGATAATCTCTCAGTATAGCTAATCTTTTCCATCTTTTTATAACACCACATTTCCAATGCGTTAATTCTTTCCATATCTCTCTTTCTGAGTGTTCATGACTCACTTCCATAACTTGAAATACTCCAAACTGTTGCTTTAACTATTCCAACTCTAACACCTATTTTAATATAATAAAAGGGGTACACAAGTGGAAAAAGGTTGGGAACCACTGGTTTAAGAGATTAACAGGTATGGGTTAGTCATCAGCAAATAACTGTATGTCCCATGTCAAATCCTTCATTGAGGCACACCACTGGTTACCTTGACTCTTTCAGATACCCCCCACCACCACCACACACACACTACCTTTTGATATCTGTCATTCAGCCATTCCTCTTATCCATGCCAATGGTTTATAATCAAATCCTATATTCTCTAATTTATGCAACAATATTCCATGCTGTATTCTGTCAAAAGCCTTAGCAAAATTAAAAAAAAAAAAAAGTATCATGGTGTATCCATTCTCCTTGTCTAACTCAGTGGTAACATTATTATAGAATGTGAGCAAGTTGCTAAAACATGACCTTCCCTTAGTAAAACCCATGCTGTTCATTGCAAAGTAGAGATTCTCTGTCTACCCAGTTCTGTATGCGAATCTTACCCAAACTTTCCAAATCTTCACCACCACCACCACTCTTAAGATACTGTTTGGTCAATAGTTATGGACACTCCTATGGAATCTTCCCTGTTCTGAGACTCAAATTATATAGCTTGGTCAAGAGAATAGCCAGTTCAGCTGAATACTCTTTTAGCATCTGTTCTGATACCCCATCAGTTATTATTACTGCAGAATTCTTATTTACTTTGTGCAAAAGCTCTAGTATTTCCTCCTCATATGCTGGAGTGGTAGCGGTGAGTTCAATGTTGTATATAAGAAGTTGATAACTTTTAACAATGGCTGCTCATTAGTTGTACAAACCCTTCTGCATCAGTCACCCACATACCATATGCATTAAGTAGAGTTCATCATCATCATCATCATCAGCATGCATATCAAGGATTTAGACCTAGCATGGCCTGCTCTGGCCTAAGAAGTCATCGTTGAATCGTTTAAGAGGAAGTCTTGGTTTTCTTTTTCCTAATGGCTTGTATTTTAAGGCTTGTTTTGGTATTCTTTCTGTTTTCATTCTTTGAACGTGTTCCATCCATTTATGTTTATATTTTTTAATTTTTTCTATTACTGGTTCCTGGTTTAATTCTTTCATAATTTCTTCATTTCTTTTGTAGAGTTATTAAGTAGAGTTATTCTTTCAAATTCTTTCTTTCTTTTACTTGCAGCATAATGATAGAATTCTTTTGGGTTGTCATTAACTAGAATAGCCAGTTTCTTTTCATACTCAGACTTAGCTTTCCATACAATGCTTGTGACTCTTCTAGCCTGCTGCTTATGATTATCATAACAGACATCATCCTTATGCACACGATATTCTTTCCACATCATCTCTTTCTTATGAATCTCTTGTTTAATTAGACTATAATCCATTTCACTCCTACTCTACTTTCACTCCTACTCAAACTCTAGGGACACATTCTGATGTCACATCATTTTAAGTATTTTTTAAATATTTCCCATGAACTGTCAATATCCTTCCCATCCAATCATCCAATAACTGACACCATGATAGAACCCAGCATACCCCCCCCCCTCACGTTGTCATAATTTCCTGCTTTTTGTAGTTCAGCATGTAATCTTTTCTGAATGAAACATTCACAGGTACTTCCCAAGTGGGTACTGTATGATCACTTTCACCAACTAGAGGCAGATTAGTTACGTCTTTACCTGAACTCCCCCCCCCCCACACACACACTACTAACACACTTTGACCTCTAGTTCCTTCTATCAAATGCTTCTTGAGGAAGTTGTCTCGCAACAGCTCAATAAATTCAGTTCATTCTTCTAATGTGATTTCACAGCTATCCATTCAATGTTCAGATAATAAAAGTCCCCCATATCATTACTCTTTATGCACCGATTGCATTTATTTGCTGATACCTTTCTTTGTCACTAGCAACTGATCCATGTGTTGAGGCTTACGTACTGTGAGGACATCATGTTGGAGGCTTAATGGAATATACTCTAATCCAAAGTATTTTAATAATAAGGTGTGACACCTTTTGGCACTCATATTGGAAAATATGACTTCTGCATTACTTTAAACTTGGTATCTCACCTCCGGGTCTGGCTCCCACTGATGAGACCTCAATAAAGGTCGAAACTGGTCTGGGTAGTGACCCTTCCCATAATGCATAGCATTATACATGTCTGCAAGGAGATGAGCTTTGCATTATGGGATACTAAGGCAGGTGATGTAAAGTCATATCACCTTAGCCACGAGTTGCCCCAGTCCTGAAAGATACTTAAGGTGCAAACTTTGTTTGCTTACACTTTATTATTATTATTCAGGCCTCCATGGAGTCAAAAGACTCATCGCAGGAGGTCCTTCCTAGAAAACACAAAGTCTATCAAGACTTATTGCAGTAGGTCCCTTCTAGGAAACACAAAGTCTATCATACTACTCATTAAACTCACTGTTCTCGCTCTCACCACACTATAAGGCAATGCATTCCATAGTTCAACCACCCTTCATGCAAAAAAACCACCCCTCACCCTCTTGCTCACAGTCTCCTTCCATAACTTCCAGGGATCGCCTCTTGTCATCACTCCTTCCCACTGTTCAACCAAGTGAAAGAACTCCCCAGTATCAACCCTGTAACAACCTCTCAACAGTTTAAAAGTCTCAATCGTATCGCCACTCCTTCTATTCGCCAGACTCTGCAGTCCACATTCCCGCAGCCGATCCTCATAATTAACATTGTTCACTCCTGAAACCATCTTTGTTATCTGCCTTTGTACCCTTTCCACAGTTAATTTATCCCCTTCAAATCCTGGGGACCAAATCTGGGAACAATAGTCTAAGTGTGGTCTGATCAGGATCTTATACAACGGAATGATAACTCTTTTATCTCTGCAGGTCAGCTTCCTTCTTATTATTGCAGCAATCCTCTGTGTTACCTTCACCACCTTTGCAATATGTCTCCTGAATTTCAGGTTTCTATCAATCATCAATCCCAGATCTCTTATCTCCGCTACTTCCTCCAATATAGCTCCTCCAATAGAGGAGCTATATGCGTCGTCCCAAACCTCAAGACTTTAAATTTTGCTGCATTAAACTGACACCCCTAGTCATTTGCCTATCTGTCTGGCTTATTCAAATCCTCTTGCAGTGCTTCCACATCTGCACTATTACTAATAATCCTTCCCAGCTTCACATCATCTGCAAACAACTGAATATCCCCCCCTGCAATCCACTGACAATGTCATTGATATAAATGTTAAGCAATACAGGTCCCAGTACTGAGCCCTGTGGAACCCCACTTATAATCCTCTGCCTCCTTGAAAATGCCCCACCGTACACAACTCTCTGACACCTATTGAACAGCCAATCTTGAGTCCAGTTGACCAACCTGACATCCAAACCCATGTGCTGCAGCTTAAATATCAGTTTATCATGTGGCAACCGGTCAAATGCCTTCGCTAAGTCCAAGAAAATGGCAGTATATGCTTTTTCCTCATCTACTGCTCTTGTAACTTTATTATAAAAGGCTAGCATATTACTAAAACAAGAGCACCCTTAACAAATCTATGTTGACTCTCACAGATAACATTACCCTCATCTGCCCCAATGCTGTATACAGTCCCTCACTAATTTCTCCAAGATCTTAACAACTACTGATGACACACAAACTGGCCTATAATTAAGACACTTTCAGTCTGCTACCGCCCTTATGCAATGGCACTATCTTACCTTCCTTCCTTCCATTCCCTGGGCACCTTTTCTGTAGCCAGACTTTCATTGAAAACCCAGGTCAAAGGAGCTGTCAGTTCTTTAGCACATTTTCTCAAAACTCTTGGTGAAATACCATCCAACTTTACTGACATCCAGAGTACTCAGTATTTGGAACACACTCTCCACCTGCACCTCTAAACCTCGAACCTGCCCTATCCCTCTAGTATTAAAATTTACTCCTCAAGGATGAAATACTCCAATAAAGTGTTCATTGAATAATTCCACTATGTCCTCTGGATCAGTCACACTATTTCCATTTTTATCCCACAATGTCATTCTTCCACAATCATTTCTTCTCCTACTGGCCACATAGCTAAAAAATTCCCTAGGATTTTCTTTGGATCTTAGGGCCAATCTCTTCTCATATTCCAGTTTTGCCTTTCTTACCATACTAGTCACTCTCCTGGCCTGTGTCTTATATTCTTCATGCATCTGCTCTTCACCTGTCTCCTTATATCTCTTCCATAGCTTCTTCTTCACATGCAGTTCCTGTTTAATACTGTTTATCATCAACTTTATTCCAAATTGTGTTCTCTTCTTCACTTGTGGAATACAGTTTACTATTGCTGCTAACAAATATTGCTTCACAATTTCCCAAGCACTAATGACATCCCGGCCTTCCAATTCCTCCTCAAGTTGATGTCTAAGACTATTATAATCACCTGCCTTATAATTCCACATACGTTCCCATCTCTTTGATACTCCTGCATGTCTATTCATCTTCCAAGTCAAAACCATATGGTCACTGTCTCCAACTGGTGGGAGAGATGCCATCTCAGTTATTATCAACTCTTCTGATGCCATGACCAAATCCAAAACTCTTGTTCTCTCTATTACATGTTACCTAAAACATTTGTTCCTCAAGAATTCTAGAAATTCCATTCCCTTATCGCTACATGCATCTCCCCAATTTATACTGCTGTAGTTAAAATCTCCCATAATAATCATTCTTCTTGCACTTTCCAAGCTCAACTGTCTAAACATCTCCTGGTCCCCACCCTCTGTGCTCCTTGGTTTGTAGCAACAAACTAAATATCCCGTCTTGCCCACCTCTACCTCACACCATATGCTTTCAAAATCATTATTGTTACTGTCTTCCAAAGCCTCCACTCTTAGAGGACATAAGTCATCACTTATCATAAGCAGTACTCCACCACCACACTTTCCCTTCCTATCCTGTCGAAAAACACTGCACCCTGCTACTTCTGTTCCTGTTATTATATCCTCTTCTGTCAATCAGGTTTCTGTGATCTCAATCTTTGGCCAGGCTGATGCTATCAGCACCACCAATTCCTCTCCTTTATTCCAGATACTCCTGGCATTAGTGTAAAGCATAAAAATGCCACTGTTTCTATATCCAACATTATCCCCTCTAGACTCCACTGAGCTCAGCGTTACCTGATGTCGTACCCCTTCTCCCAAGTACCCATTCCCACAAAAGGCCATCTCTGCTACCATCCACCCTGGGCATTCTAGTTTCTCCTGCATTGACACACCGACTCGTTCAGAACAGCAATCTCTCCAGATGCCTACGTCCTTCCTCATTCAAATGCAGGCGGTCTCTCGCACACAATTCCTTTCTGTCCTCAAATGTCCTTCAAGCATCCACATATTCCAATCCTCTCTTCTGACACATTCTAGGATAATGGATTAAACCAAGTATATAATTTCTTGGTATCTTTAATTTTTAATGGAATATATACAGCACTTAGAAAGGATTAAAACTGATTCTAATACTTCCAATATTTCATCTCAGTCACTGAGACATCTTCAGGGATTACAAAAAAAAACTAATGTAATGCGCACTTAAATACAACACGGTACTAAGCCAAACATATGGGTGACTCTAAAGTCCTATCTATTATAAAGATAGGACTTTATCTTTATATTTAGGACTTTACTATAAAGGCGATTGGTGGCTTAGAATGTAGAATGTAAGGTGGGATCTCTGATAACTAATGTTTCCAAATTTTTGGAAGTTTAATGCAACCATATTTATTTAGATTTGGTTGATTTCTGAGTGCTGCTGCAGATTCTAAAAATAGTCTTTCCTTTTTGAATTTACTGTGATGGAGCATGGTTGTTGTTTTTTTAGGAGATCCTGTGGGTTGTATCCAGTGGTGTGTTGGTAAATTTTTAACAACTGGCTCGCTTTATGTTTAACAACCGACTCGCTTTATGAAAAATTTGATTCTTCACAAAGTTCTATTGTATCTTCAGATGATCTTTGTTTCTGCTTCTTCAATTTTTGTCCTTTTAATGTTTAAGAAGTTTCGTTCTATTTCATTTTTTCAACTAATGGCTATCCATTTTTTCGACCGCAAAACTCTAACCCTGATTAAAATTATTTTAATTATTAAAAAAATAAATAAAAAATAAAAATAAAAACATATATTAAAGAAAATTTTCCTATATTACCTACAACTTACCTATTATCAAATGAAATCCTGAACAAAAAAAAATGTAACACTAATATCACTCGTAGTCGATCAAATGACCAGAGACTATAGCCGTCGCGACGAATTTTTGTATTCATCGATAGTGCACCAATGTTGCATTTCCAAGAACTTAATGTTGCAAGTTCTTGGAAATTTGCTGAAAAATAAGGCATTATTGTTTATTCAAATACCCAGTTTGGGAGTGTTTTGATAACGTGTCTGTGTTTTAATGAATACAGACATTGTTTAGTAAATAAAATCGTTTCCAAATTCCCGTTCATAAATTGAGTTTGTGTTTTGTGAATTCTCCTTTATGCATTTATTTTTGATAATAATAATAATAATAATAATATATGTAAGTGTTTATTATGCAATTTCAAAATATTTACGAGAAAAAGTATATACCACCATTCATCATCTATCCTTTCATAAAAGAATTTTAATAACTGGCTCGCCCGACTTAAAAACATTAACAACCGGCTCGCTAAATTTGAAAAATTTTAACAACCGGGTCACACGAGCCGGTCCCAATGCACCACTGGTTGTATCCAAAACATGGTCTGCCAGGCCAGACTGACTATAGTCATGATTGCAGATATGATTTGTGTTCTTCTAAGCAGATGGTTGCTGGGCTACCTGTCTATCCAAAGCATAGTATGCCAGCTTGCAGGAACAGGTTACTTTATAAACTCCAGCCACTGAGAGAGGAGGGAGCTGATATTTAGTAGAACAGATAAGGGTAGCAAGTTTGTGGTGGGGATTAAATGATGTGTGAAGGTTGTACTTTTTTTGGCTATTTTTTCTGATATGCCATGGATGTAGGGTATAGTGATGGCATTTCTGAACTCCTTCTGAAGAGATGGCTGGGGAAGGAACTGATTATTTTTTTAATACTGCAATCGCTGTAGCCATTGGAGAGGAAGGTGTTGTGTATGTGGTCAAGTTTGGTTGAAAGGGCAGGTCCACTGGAACAAAGATTGTGGGCTCTCTTGGTCAGAGTTTTAATAATGTCACATTGTTGAGCGAGGTGGTGGTGGGAGAGTTTATGAATGTATCTGCCTCTGTGCATAAGTTTTCTATGTGAAGGAAAGTTTACCATTAGAAAGGCATGTAACTAAGGTGTCTAGGAAGGGTAAAGTATTGTTATTTTTTCCTTTTTTCATCGTAAACTGGATTCTTGGATGTAGGCTGTTGAGGTGACTGAGGCAGGAGTCTAATGTGTCTGGGTCATGAGACCAAATAAAGAACACATCATCTAAGTATCTTAGCCAGATAGAAGGTTTGAGAGGGGCTGAGTATATAGCTCATTTTTCAAAATATTCCATATAAAAATTGGCAAGAGGGGTGAGAAGGGGGGGGACCTATGGCAATTCCCTCTATCTGTTTGTAAATTTCACTCTTCCAAGAAAAATAATCAGAATTGATGGCAAAGGAAAAGAGATTTATGTCAGAAGGAAAAATTTTTTAAGAGTGTTAAGGTGTCACTTAAGGGAATATTGGTAAACAGTGAGGTGATATGTCAAAGCTTACCAATATGTCTATTTTTTTTTTTTAAAGTTAGATTTTCTATCAGGGTTTGAAAATGGGTAGAGTTTTTTATATAATATGTGGTAAGTCCAGAAAGGGGGGTTCAGAGAGTTAGCCAGCTGCTTTGACAGTTTGTAGCACAGTGCGTTAGCGGCATCTACTATAAGTCAGGGGGGAATTAGGTTTGTGGATTTTTGGTAAACTGCATATTCAGGGAGACGAGAAAAGAAAGGTTCGAGTTTTTTTGTAATGTCCAGAGGTCAGAAGGATACTTTTAAAGTATCCTGTAACTTGTGTTTTTGTGGGATCGTATTCTAGTGGAATGTAGGTAGTGCGATCTTGGAGGATAATCTCCATTTTTCGATTATATTCCGTGGCATTAAGGACTCTCATCTAGTTCCTTACTCACGCAGATATTGTTACACATGCTTGATAGATCTGAACTGGATGAGCACAGAATAGTTCTCACTTAATCATTTCCATAATAATAACCATTCCCATCATTAACACAGTATATTGCTGCACATATTGTCACCTGATTTTCAAAAGGATGATGTTGGAGAGGTTCCAGATGTAATTGACCAAAATAATTTCTGATCTCTGGAGTGTTAAATATGAAGAAAGGCTGAGACAATGCAATTTGAAGTCTAGTGGATAGGAGGAAGAGGAATGACACAATAGAGATGTACAAGTTGGTTGTTATAGGATTAAAGTTGAAGATGTTTTTGTTCCTCTTGTATTGCTCCTCATGTTCTCCCCCAGTCTTCATAAAGGGAGACTGGGGGAAAACAAGAGGAGCTGTATAAAGGCAGGTGTGGGCCAAGGAAATAAAAAGCAGGTTTTTTTGCATGGAGAGTTTTGAATGATTGGAATCCATTGCCTGAGAGTGTGGTGTCTGTAGAAAATTTGAATGTTTAAATCATGGTATTATAAAAGGGACCTCCTAGATGAATGACACGATGTCTGTAACTCCATGTGGTCTTAGAATATTAATAATATTAATGATAATAACAATAATAAATATTTCTTCACAAGTTCTCAAGCACTGATGATATCTTGCCCTTCCAATTCATCCATCCATCAAACTACCTATAAGCTGATTTCTAAAACTTTGAAAGTTTATTTTTCACTTGGTTAGAGTATAATAAATTTAGTTTAATCCTTTATCCAAGTGTGAGCAAACAAAGTTTGCGCCTGAAAGTATCTTCAGGACTGGATTAAGGTGGTACAACACCAGGGCAACTCATTGCAAAGGTGGAGCAAGCTACCAACACTTCTATCTCAGTATCTCCTATAATGCAAAACACATATCCTTGCGGATATGTCTAATGTTATGCATTAAGGGAAGGGCCGCTACCCAGACTAGTTTCGACCTTTATTGAGGTCTCTTCAGTGGGAGCCAGGCCCAAGTGGAGATATCAGGCAGAAGCATTAGCAGGTCATCTCTACCTATAGGAATTGACAATTGGTGTGCCACCCTTTTTTAATAATTTACTCTGGATTTAGAGAAAGATGTTGAAAGTTTATTTTTCACTTGGTTAGAGTATAATAAATTTAGTTTAATCCTTTATCCAAGTGTGAGCAAACAAAGTTTGTGCCTGAAAGTATATTCAGGACTGGGTTAAGGTGGTACAACACCAGGGCAACTCGTTGCAAAGGTGGAGCAAGATACCAACACTCCTATCTCGGTATCTCCTATAATGCAAAACACATCTACTTGCGGATATGTCTAATGTTATGCATTAAGGAAGGGCCGCTACCCAGACTAGTTTCGACCTTTATTGAGGTCTCTTCAGTGGGAGCCAGACCCAGAAGTGGAGATACCAGGCAGAAGCAATGGTGAGCTTTCTCCACCTTTGCAATGATATCTCCACTTGGGCCTGGCTCCCACTGAAGAGACCTCAATAAGGTGGATTCCAGTAGCAGAATAGACGAACCAAAGAGAGAGCTTCATTCCTGCCGCCCAGAACCTCTTCGTGTGGACAATATTACAGCTCGGATTCAGATCATGCAAACGTATGAGAGAGCTCCAGGCTCACCTTCTACAGAAGTACCTCGGCATTGGTAAGACCTTTTCTCTTATTATTGGCTCTTTTACCCATTCCTTCTGGTGTCTCTTCGCTTGTTGTGAGGGACACCGGGCGTTTCCCCGACTTCGCCCCCTTTGCTCCCACCCCTTCTACAGCCAGTAGTTAGGTTTTCCCCCAACAATGCCGTTCTTTTGCATCGAGGTCAAGCGGCTCCCAGATGAGCGGACGTTAGTGAAAGCTCTGATTGATACAGTAGGGGCAGAAAACATATACGGTTTCACACCGTACTCAAAAGAAAGATTCCAAATTGTAGTAAAAAATGACCAAACAAGAAGCAAATTATTGGAGGGTTTTCCCTGTGCGGGACAAACGTTTAAACCTTATTTAATAGGGAGTTTACGAAAAACGTTAAGAATAACTAGATTCCCTTGGAATAACTGGAGAACGAAGACAACGTCAAGAAATTTTTTAGCCAATGGGGCGATATTATTAATATCAAAGCATTTGAACATCCAGATTACAAAGGCTGGAAAACAGGCGATGTTGAAGTACAGATGGATATGAAAAAGGAAGTTCCCAACTTCATTTTAGTGGGCCAAACAAGGATCATGGTCAACTACCCGGGTGTTAAAAGATTATGTTTCCGATGTGACTCTGAGGGTCACCTAGGGGCAGAAAGCCCAAAACTACAGTGCAGAAATTGCAAATCAACAAAGCACAAAATAGTAAACTGCACAGAAGCTTGTCTTAAATGTGGGGACTTGAACCATAAAGTGGACACGTGCTCGCACAGAACACTCTCAGAAGCAGATGGAGGGACCATAATACCGATCAGGGCTATACCCCTCGGTAAACCTGAGGTATCATCAGGGAGCGATTTTCCAGAGCTCCGGCAACAGACTGAAAAGGAAACAGCAGAAAACACAACCTCCATGAAACACGTAACGGGTAAGACACCCAGGGCAACCCGCCACATCAAAGAAATAACAGCCAACTTCGAAACCTGCAGCAAAGAGGAAGAAGTTGTAACAACCAGCGCCCCAACAAAGCGCACAAGAGAGGCAGAAACAGAAGAGGCAAAAAAGGCTAAACAAAGCAGCCTACTCTCGTCAGAAGATGAAATGGACAACATCCAAACTACAAGCCAACGCGAAGGCACCCAGCCCCTTGAGGAGGTGGTAACAAAGACAGGAAAACTATCCCCAGTAGCGGACCAACTTGCAGAACCCCATTCACATATCTGCAGCACGGACATTTATAGCGTCACAGAAATGGAATTTCAAAACGACCTCGTTATGGATATTCCAAACAGCTCCGATAGTGAATCACAGGTGGACCATGTAGAGCAACAAACAGACAACACCCCCCCTTCCTCCAAACACCAACATGGATTTTAAAATTGCCACTTTAAACACCAGAGGTTTACGCAACCCCTTCGCACAAAGCACTGTCTGGAAACTAATGTTAAGGTACAAAATTAATATCCTCCTGATTCAAGAAACCCATTTTTATAAGCACTGGGACGTGGAGAACTTCTCGAGAAGCTACCCAGTCACCAGCTACTGGTGCTTTGGGGATGCTCACTCGCAAGGGGTGGGGATACTAATTCGCCCCCCAATCGTGGGGGAGTTCTTCAACGTCCAGAAGGACGCCATGGGACGTCTAATAACGGTGGACTGGAAGTACGGTGGCCGTACCATCCGGCTTGCTGCAGTATACGCCCCAAACAGCCCACACCACAGAAGCGGTTTCTTCTCTGCCCTTGAAAACTACCTCTTGGGAGCAGAATACCTAATAGTAGCCGGGGACTGGAATTGTGTGGAAGACACACGTTTGGACAAAGTAGGCGGGAACGCAAACTCCAGAACCGCCGCTCTAAAAAGATGCTGTGTAAATTTTGATCTCATCGATGTCTGGAGGAGGAATAACCCATCGAAGGTAGAAACAACGTGCTGCCGCGGCCAGATATCGACGAGACTAGATAGGGTGTATGTGTCCCAAAACTTGGAACAGTATGTTCAAAGGACACGTCACACCACAGCACACAACATGTCAACAGACCACAAATTAGTCATTTTAAAAATTACACTCCCAGAGGTTATGGAAACAGCTAGAGGTCCTTGGAGGCTTCCGCCTACCTTTCCCAGTCTTTTTAGTGACCAGCTACAGAAACTCTGTGATGAATGGACAAACACCAACTGGGACTGGGAAAACTGGCTGCACTTTAAGTGGCAGGCTAAGGAACTGTTTCAAAAATGTGGGCGCGAAAGGGTCTACCAACAACGTAAATGGCTGAGGGATCTCTACAGGGAACTCGGCTGGTACCGGTCAAGTGAACGGAGCGGAGTTCCCTGCGGACATCTTATCAGACAGGTAGAAATAGAGCTGCGGCAGAGTAGAGTCGATGACCTCGACTTTCGCACGAGACTCTATCTCAGAAATTTGGAAACACCCTCCGCCACATTCTACAATTAACAACGGATGGCAGCAAATGATGAAAGAACAATTTTACCAGATCGAGGAGAAAGGCCAGATTCTAAATTCAACCCATGAAATACTCCGTCATTTTCACCAGCAGTATCTTGGCATCTTCGCTGACCAGCAGGGCACGGATGACTTCAGTGAGTGGGACGTCAAACGTTTTCCCAAGCATCTTAGCACCCTGCATGACAGGCCAATAACTGCAGCTGAAATAAAAACTACATGCAAAATGGTGAAGACAAAAAAGACCCAAGGGCCAAATGGACTGGGGATAGAATTCTATAGATCTATCTGGGACCTTGTACTGCCAGCACTAGTAAAGATCTTTAACGAATTCCTCACTTCGGGAAACATCCCCGAGGAATTCGCTAAGAGCTATACAATCTTTATCCCCAAAAAAGACCGAGATCGGACCTTGTCAAATAACTGGCGTCCTATCTCCTTAACTAACCTAGACTATAAACTTTTCGCAAAAATTATCTATACACGCATTAAGGGCGGAATAGAAAACATAATAACAAGTTCACAGGTCTATGGAATCCCAGGTAGATCTATGGAATTTAATCTCTTCCTGCTAAGAGACCTAGTCAGACTGGCCAAGGAAAAAAAATACCCCCTGGCACTTCTCTCCACTGACCTGGAAAAAGTGTTCGACAGCGTCACAAAATGCACACCCAGAGGGGGGAGCAGCCCCCCCCCCCCCAAAAAAAAAAGAAAAAGGAAAAAACACTACAAAATTTTCCAAAAATCATTTCCTAATTAAAATTAAATTTTTTTTTATTTATTTTGTGTCATGTCTTCTATTTCTATACTACTTATGAATTAGTGATCATTGCAGATGCTCAGTCATAGGTCATATGCAATGCGTAGTGTGTATTCTCAAATCGGCTACTCAACCTGCCCCCCCCCCCCCAAGATTAAATCCTGAGTGCACTACTGATCTTCGCTCTCTGTTTTCTTCCTTACAACTTCAAGCATGAACCTTAGATTTCTTGCCACTTGATTCACACTGCCTCTCAAGTCATTCGTGCCCACCATCACAATCATCTCATCCACCATTTCACCTTACTTAATTTCCATAGTTGCACTATCTATCATTCCTTCAGGTAAACACTCCTCTGGCATTCTAACTATGGATCATCTAGTCTCCATGCATCACACCTCTTACCATTTCTTCCTTGCTTACCTGCATCCCTCACTCACTCTCTCTGCCCTCTGACACTATCTTTCCTTAATCCCCCACTTACCTGTTGTTCTGTCATCTCTCCATTCCTGGTTCCTGCACTGCCTTGCTTTTTTCTCATTCCTTCTCTTTTACTGGTTCTCTTATTCTCTCACCTTCTATCATTCCCATAACTCTCTCTCACTAGTATACTCCGATTCACTTCACATTCATTGTTTCCACTCTCCTAATCTCTTCTTTCATACTTCTTAACTTGTTCCTGATATATTCCACTTCTTTCAGCACATCTGTCTCTCTCTCTGCAAGCTAATTACTCTCACTCTACATTCATCCTCCCAATCAACAACATCTTTGAAAACTTCATGATCTTTCAAACCTAGTACACTCCCCACTTGTGTATTTTCATTCATATTCAACCTGTTTTCCTCACCCTCGACCATGCTACTCATCTCTCTCTCTCAGTCAGTAATCACCTGTTTCTGGTAATGCTATTATGCTAATTTCTAAATCACAAAGTTCTCATTTTCTACATTTTATACAGACATGCACTCTGCACTCCTCCCTCTCTCTCTCACCTGCCACATCTCTAACTGCCAGGATGCACACCTGCCATAAGCACTGCATACCACAAAACATTTTGCACAGCATACTGTAGTATGCTGTGCAAAATGTAGTCCTTAAATGGAGATGAACTTGGTGACAAGCCATTGGCAAACTGAATTGTGGCTGCTGGCATTATTCAAACACTGCACAAAGAATACTACAAACTATACTGAAATATTATGTTCAAATATTAAGTACAAATTCTCCAACTGCAAACTACCTACAGACTATATGCTCTCTCTCTCTCTAGCTTAGATTTCCTGTAAAGTTAAAGTAAAAAAAAAGTAATAAATTATAACAAAAACATATTTTTTTCACTCCTCTCTCGTAACATGTCTGACTATAACCTCAGCCTCTAATGGTTTGTTTCCTTGTTCTAATTTCTAATTTTAATATTTTATTGGAATGTCACTTTTGTTGCATTTCACATACAGTTTCTTTCAAAGTGGAATAACAATTTTCTCTAAAATTTTTTAAAATATTTTTTAATCTTTTTGAAAGTAAAATAGCAAACTTAGATCTGTTTGGATTTTTGTAAGCTTTTGCTAACATTATTAGCACCAAGCAATATTTCTTACAAAATAACTGCGAATGGTGCAAATTCAAAATTAATTTAATTTTAAGCCAAAGATCATGATTTTCTCTGCTCTTTATCTCAGGATCTTCTGTTGTTTTGCTCTAGTGCATCTTCATTATCATCATCTAACTATTCTAGTACATCTTGTATCATGTCTAATTAAATCTAATTATTTTAACAGCATTTAGTCAGCATTCCCATCATCGGTATTCCCTCTCATTTTTCCGACCCACATGTACATGAAAAACTTTTTGTATGCAACTTTTCAGTGTCAGACTCAACATCTGTGGCAGCCTGTGCTCACAATAGTGAAAGTCATAAGCATCACCCTTTTTTTACAATAATATTTGCATTGTCATTTATACATTTGTTTAGCCACTCAAATTTAAACAAACTTCCAGTTCTTTTCCATTATAATTTTGATAGATAGTGACATTCTGTGGACTTATGCAAACAACAATGGATTTTTCTAACTATGCAGATTTAAGCAAATTAATTTAATGCTCACAATTTTACAGGTTATAGATAGATGAAAAAAAAAGGGCAACAAAACATTCTGTCTTTGAAGTTATAATATAAAGCCAGTTTCTACACTCTCCCCATTTGAAACAATTTAGGTGTAAAATGAAATAATCAAATTTTCAGCCATGTACATCCAATGGAAAATCACAATTATTAATTTGAATCATGCTGTGGGTTGCTAGAAATATTTGCATGCCATTAGAAGAATGTAATGACCATTTCCCAGGATCATCATATTCTTCCACACTCATATCTGATATCCTACATCCAATAAGCATAATAAAGCTTCAGATGTTTCTTCTGTCTCATAAAATTTGCTGATTTCATGAATGCAATTTTCTTTATCTTTTAATGGGCAGGCAAGAGCTGCATTTATTGTTTCTGAGTTGTGAATTTCATATGAACAACTGTCTTTTTCATTCTCATTGTTTTCATGAGTAATTAAATCTTCATCTAGTAAAAAAAAAGTTGGAATTTTACATAACCTGTTGAAATTGAGGATAGGATGAGAATAACTTTCTTGCTCATTTTCAATTTTATGATCAATAATTAAATCTCCATAAAATAAAGAATTTGTAGTGTCCTTAAACGTGTGGACAGACTTATGTGTTCGTCGAACATGTTGTTTATTATTTTAACGGTATAATAGAACACAGAAACTAAGTAAATAATTAATTTATTAACTTGATGCTGATATTTCGCTGGTATTATAACCAGCATCTTCAGAGCACAAAAACACTGTTTGTCACAATACGTGAGACTAAAACAACATGGTGTACTTAAACAAAATTGTAGCAGCAACACAAAGACTTTGAAAACATTCTTAGCACATTTAAATAGCCAACATCCAAAAATCCACTTTACTATGGAACTGGAAGCCAACAACTGTCTGCCCTTCCTGGATACACTCATCACACGTCTCCCAGATGGTTCCTTATCATTTTCAGTTTTCAGAAAACCCACACATACAGGCAGATACTTACACAAACAATCACACCATCATCCTTCTCAACAATATGGCATATTAAAAATGCTAACCCATAGAGCGAGAGCAATCTGTTCAAATGACAAGGCTCTTACTGCTGAACTGACTCACTTACGCCACACCTTCTTGGCCAACGGCTACAATCCACAAAAAATAAACAAAATATTAAACACTCCTAAGAAACCCCTCCCACCATCCACCACAGAGAACTACAACAAAACAGTCACCATCCCTTACATTAAAGGCACATCTGAAAAGATCTCAAGAATTCTCAATAAACATAAACTACGCACTACATTCAGACCATGTAGCAAATTAGTCACCCTCATCCGCTCACCCAAGGACATCATTCCTCCTTTATCATATCCAGGAGTCTACTAAGTACCCTGCTCATGCAATCAAGCCTACTACGGTCAAACAGGAAGAACTGTGAATATCCGCATCAGCGAACATAAACGATACGTCCGGAAATATCATTATGGGAAGTCGGGCCTAGCAGACCATGCTCTGGATACCCCTGCACACAGGATCAACTGGAAAAACACAAAAGTACTACACAGAAACCCATATAAATCAGAGAGATTATTCTTAGAGGCGACAGAAACCCTAGAACACACTCCAAATCTCAACAAATATGGCTGTATTAACTTGCCGAAGATCTGGGAGACAGTCATATTAAGAAAAAACTAGCACTTTTCTAGGACTCTAGTAATATATGATAGCGTTTTTTTTTTTTTTTTTTTTTTTTTTTTTTTTTTTTTTTTTCAGATAGAGGGCGCCAAATCAGGACTCTAGTCTTTGTGTTGCTGCTACAATTTTGTTTAAGTACACCATGTTGTTTTAGTCTCGCATATTGTGACAAACAGTGTTTTTGTGCTCTGAAGATGCTGGTTATAATACCAGCGAAATATCAGCATCAAGTTAATAAATTAATTATTTACTTAGTTTCTGTGTTCTATTATACCGTTAAAATAATAAACAACAATTTGTAGTGTCCTGTTCATGAATTTTATGTAAGTCATACTTGAGAGATGACTATCACTTTCATTATTTCAGTTGTAGAAAGTGTTTTCATTTGGTTGCAAATTAAATTAAGCTTACCAAGAAATTATATTCTTGTTTAATCCTTTATCCAAGTATAAGCAAATCAACTTTTTTTGCCCGAAGCATCTTCATGACTAGGCTACTTGTATATAGGAATGTGAGATTAAAGATACCGAGAAATTATATACTTGGTTTAATCCATTATCCAAGTGTAGGCGAACAAGTTTGCACCTGAACTATTTTTCAGGATATGGCAATTCGTATATAGAAGCTTATAACTTCACATCACTTGCCTTGGTATCCCATAATGCCAAGCACACATCCTTACAGGTATGTATAATGCTATACATTATCGGAAGGATCACTACCTAGACCAGTTTCATCCTTTATTAAGGTCTCGTCGGTGGGAGCCAGACCCAAGCAGAACACAGAATGTTGCTGACTTGATGGGTGAAGCATAAATGCTTTTCATATCCCCCTTTGTCTGCGGGGGAGTTCTTTGAGTGGAGAGTTATTGAGCGTTAAGCTTACCCAGGAAGGGCAGTGAGATTAGCAGTGGTCAGCTGAGCATAAAATTGACTTGGGTCTTTTGTATTTGTAGAATTCTGTTTCATTGTAGTCTGAAGCTTGCTTGATCAGTGGGTTTGGATGACTGTTTGTCTTGGTGAAGAACTTTGCTGCTAGATTATGGAGGAGGGATGCGATGAAGGGAGTATTGACTTCTCGGTGAATCTGGGAGTTTCTGATAAACCGTGGGGGCATCCAGAATCATTCTCAGGCATTTGTTCTGTATCCTCTGCAGTTTTTGAATATTTATATTCAAGGTGTGGCTCCATGTAGGAGATGCGTAAGTGATGACTGGGCATATTACCATCTTGTATATGAGTAGTTTGTTCTGGATATCCAGTTTACTTCTTCTGTTGATCATGAAGTAGAACTGGGCAATTGCTTTGGATGTCTTTGAGCCTATGTGTTTTATATGATTGGTGAATTGGAGTTTTTTGTCAAGCATGACACCGAGCTATTTGACTTCATTCTGCCATGGGATCTTGACACCTAGCAGGTGTATGTGTTCCTTGATCTTAAACTTCTTTTTGGTGAACAGGATGGCTGAACTCTTCAGTGGGTTTGTTTGGATCATCCAGTCCATCAGCCATTTCTCTAATGTGTGAATACTGTTTTGGAGTCTTTTGATAGCTAGTTTGAGACTGAGAGATCTTGCTAATAAAGTGGTATCATCCGCATATAATGCTGTGATTGTTGAACTTGGATTTTGTGGAATATCAGCTATGTAAATAGAAAACAGCAGGGGAGCCAGAAGAGAACCCTGCGGCAAACCTGCCAGGATCTTGCGTCTGGCTCATACGTTTATTTTTACTTGCATGAATCTGTCTTTAAGGTAATATGTATGACTTTAAAAATCATAGATATGTAATATCTATGATTTTTATTAGATTAGTTGGCATGTTAAATTTGATGAGTTTGTAGAGAAGACCCTGGTGCCACACCTTGTCAAAAGCCTTCACAGCATCTATAAAGACCGCAGCAGTGTGGTGGTTCCAGTTGAAACCTGTGATGATAAATTCAACCAGTCGGTGTATCTGATGTGTGGTGCTATGGTTTTTTCTGAATCTGAACTGCTCATTAGGGATAATACCTAGTTTATCTGTTGCTGATTGAAGCCTTGTAAGGATGACTTTTTCTGCAACCTTACCTAGGCTGGACAGTAGGCTGATAGTCTGTAGCTTTCAGGGAGTTGAGGGTTTTTTCCAATATTTTGGATTGGTGTGATGTCAGTCGTTTTCCATGCTAAGGGAAAATATTTGAATCTGATTATTGCATTGATAATATTGACTAGGTGCACAATGGCTTTTCTGGGGAGTAATTCGATTGTTTTGTTTGTGATTCCATCTGAAACTGGAACCTTGTTGTTATTCAAGTGGGTTATGATATTTATAACTTCTGCTGGAGAGGTGAGTTCTGCCTTCTCCTTTTATTCTGTTATAACCTGCCTGACTCTGTGAATCTTGTAGATTAGACTGATGTTTAAATTCTTGTAAGAGGGGTTACACTGAGTTTCCAAATTGTCAACCAAAGCTTCTGCTTTTTCTTGGTCAGTGTGAGCTGCTCCTTTCTTGGTCTGAATTGGGGGTATGAGTTGCCTTTTAGTGCAGAGGGTTCTCAAGAATTTCCAGATGGAGTTATCCTCTGGGTTCAGATTGTTCAGTTTGGTTTCCCAATCTTGATTTCGATGTTTTTGTAGAGCTTCCTGGACTTGTCTATTTAAATCATTCAGAGTTGTTTTATCTTGTGGGGCTTTTGTGTTATGGTACCTCTTTCTGGCTCTGTTTTTCAGCCTGATCAGGTCCATAATTTCCTCAGGGATCCGACCACTGGAATGAAAAACTGTGGTTTGTGCGACTGAAGTTAGTGATTTTTTAATTTGGTAAGTGAGGTTGTTGACAGCTATATCTATCTCCTCTTTGTTATGGATAATGGATGTTGGGTCAATGTAGTCTGAGAGAGTTTTGGAGAGCTTTTCCCATGATATAAAGGAGCGTGGAGGAGAGAATTGTTCTTGTGTATACTGAGCTTGAGCAGAATGGGGTTGTGATCAGATGATAATTCGTTTAGCGTTTCCAGTTGGTATTGGTATCTGATGTTTCTAAGGACTGTGATGTCCAGTACGTCTGATCTTCCATTTGGACTGTGATGAGTGGGCTCTGTGGGTCTGGCTATAACAACAGAATTTTGCATTGAGTAATAGTTTAGGATGAAATCTCCAGCCATGATGATGGAGTCTGTGGAGCCAAGAATGGAATCCAAGTCAGATATCAGTAATGGAATTCTGGGTGGGTTGTATACTGCATAGATTTTGATACTGCCAGCATTGTTTGTATGGACTTCAAAGTCTGTTATCTCTAGGTTCTTGGTTTGTGGATTGGTCAGTACATTGTGGCTTATATAGTTTTTAATGAATATGGTTGTGCCTTCTCCACTGGCAGTGAGTCTGTCTGTTTTGTACGTTGCGTAGTTATGTAATTTAGGGTTATTAGCTGGTCTGAGATGTGATTCATTTACTAGAATTATATCAAGAGCATATCTGTGAGTGAACTCTTGTAATTCAAGGATTTTGTTGTTCAATCCATTTGCATTCCATGCAGTTATGGTAAGGGATTAAGGAGTTAAGCTTATATTTCCTATTGCTCATGATTGAGGGCTGTCAGAATGGAATGGGTACCTTGAAGGAATTTCTTCATGGAGGATGGTGTAGGATTTGTTTTGCTGAATTCCTGAAGCATGTTAGCTAGTGAGGCAGTTAGAAATGATGTAAGGTTGGAGTTTGTAAATTCGTTGGAGGAAGTATTCTTGGATCGTGCAGCCTCGGCATATGTTTTGGTCCTGGTTTTAGGCTGATTTTCCTTTCTGAGCTGTCAAGGTGGAGATTATTTGAACTGGATAGCGATCTGTACAGTTGCCCAGGGTGTCACTGCTGGGTGATGGATGAGCGGTTTTGGGAGGCCCGCAGTTCTTTGGGTGTGCTATGCATCCTTTATAGTTGGCGGGGTGAGGACCTCCGCAGTTTGCACACTTAGCTGGCGTAGATCTTGGCTTGGTGCATATGATGGCCTTCACCAGATTTTAAGAACCTGAAGTTGGCCCAGCATAGCTGTCCAGCAGAGTGTCAGCAGGACAGTGCCTTTTGGCACTGTCCTGCTGACGCTCTCTTTCTTAAAGGTTCCATTAGTAATTCTGAGGCCACAGACAGCAGTCAGCTCATATATTTTCTTCTGGGTGTTATCAATCTCCACGAGTACTAAAGGCATTGGCCTTTTATCAGACCTGAGCATCCTACTTACTTTGATTGGGGTCAGGCTTTGGTTGCTTAAATCAGCTGAGATTTCTTCTGGAGTGATTCCTTCTGCGACTCCTTCTGTGGTCTTTTCATTCAGTAAAGCAAATGTATGGTAAGGAAGATTTTTGGTGTCTAGTAGCCTTGTCATCTGCCTGTAGTCAGTGATGGTGGCTGGTTGGATTTTGACTCCCTCATCTAAGTTTTTTGCTCAGGAGTATGATGTTTTGCTCCCTGAGGGCTGATATGACAGAAATCCATTTCTCCTTGTCCCAGAGAATAACTGGGGGGACCTTCTCCGAGTTTTTCAGAAGCATCCTGTGTGGGTGAGTCATCCTCCATAAGATCGGCTGCTGTTCTTCTCCATTTGTTGGAGTGCTCTTCTTGTGAGTTGTTATGACGGGGGATTTTAGATAGTGGAACAGTTATGAATTCCCCTTGGGTTTCTTCATCCTCTACTTCTGGATCATTTGTTTGGGCGTACAGGTTAAATTAACCCAGCCAGTCAGTCTCAAACTTTGCCATGATAAGTTTTAAAACTTCTAATGACTCCTCCTTGTTTAGAGTCTTAATCTGTTCCCTGATACCTTCCATACCAATCGGGAGTCTCCTGGAGTTATATAAGGGCTACGAAAAAAAAAAAACCTCAACAACATGGGACAGTGAGCCTACGATTCAGTTGCTTTTAGTAATTAATCAACAATGGCGATCAGGCCTATTGAATCACCCAATTACAGTCCACTTACCTGTGATGTTAACTTGCTGTTCTTGTATATAATTTAAAAACTATAATCGCATCTTTGCTAGTTAATCTAGCAGCTACACTACAAAACCAGACTTTCACATCATACTTGCATTACCGTAGTAGTCGACTTTAAATATCCTCGATCATTTACCTCCTGATCACATCACATCACATCACTCACTCCCAGTGATACCAAGGGTTGAAGTAATGCAGAAGTCATATTCCCATATACGAGTTGCCAAAAGGTGTCACACTTTATCATTAAAATACTCTGGATTAGAGATAGTTGTTGGAAGTTTTTCCACTTGGTTATACTATAAATTAAAAATACCAAAAAATTTGCTCCAGTCCTGAAAATTAGTTCAGGTGCAAACTTATTAGTTCAGGTGCAAACTACACTTGGATAATGGATTAAACCAAGTATAACCAAGTGCAAATAGAAACACTTCCAACAACTATCTCTAATCCAGAGTATTTTAGTAATAAGGTATGACACCTTTTGGCAACTTGTATATGAAAATATGACTTCTGCATTACTTCAACCTTGGTATCACCTTAGGATCTGGTTCCCACTGATGAGACCTCAATAAAGGTCGAAACTGGTTTGGGTAGTGACCCTTCCCATAATGCACAGTATTATACATACCCATAAAGATATGTCCTTTGTATTATGGGATACTAAGGCAAGTGATGTGAAGTGAGCGCAGTTAGTAGTTGGAAGGGGATTAATCGTTCGATGCTGTTGGCACACTCTACCTCGATGAGTCTTTGGACTACCTGGAGGTGTCACATAATAATAATAATAATAATAATAATAATAATATACAAGTTGCCACAGTCCTGAAAAATAGTTCACGTGCAAACTTGTTTGCCTACACTTGGATAATGGATTAAACCAAATATATAATTTCTTGGTATCTTTAATTTATAGTTATAACCAAGTGGAAAAACTTCCAACAGGAATGTGAGATGTTAGTATATGGGGATGTGAGTTTAATATAGCAAAGTGTGAAGTTTTAAAATTTGGGAAGCATAGATAGGATGCAGAGTATAGGATTGGTGGAGATATTTTAGAAGAGGTGGAGGAGATGAAGATCTGAGAGTGATGGTGGATAGCGACTTGAAATTTTGTGGACATTTTGCTAAAATTGTGAGGACAACACAACAGATTATGGGAATGATGTGGAGAACAATGACTTGTAGAAGTAAAGATGTTATGATTCCATTGTACAAGGCTTTGATCAAATTGCATATGGATTACTGTGCACAGATTTGGTTGCCTGGTTTTCAATAGGATGTTGAGTTGTTGGAGAGGGTTCAAAGAGACTGACTAAGTCGATTTCTGGTCTCTGGAATGTGAAATATGAAAACAGATTGAGAGAATGCAAATTACAGAGACTTAATGGATAGAAGGAAGAGGGAAAACATGATCAAGACATAAGTTGGTAGGGGTAATTACTTGATTAACGTGAATGAGATTTTTCATAGAATATCTGGAGACAGGTGAAGAACAAGACGCCATCCCCCAGAAGCTGTATAAGATAGGTGTGAGCAAGGGGGATGAGGAGTACATTTTTGCATAGTGTGTGGTTGGTGATTGGAATGTATTGCCTGAGAGTGCATTTAAGTCATGTTATTATGAGCTGTGCATGTGAGAGTGGAACTTCCCATGGAGGTCTGCTGATAATCATCATCATAATAATAACATAGAGGCTGATGATTTCATCAATTGCCTTAGTATCCCGTAATGCAAAGCACACATCCTTGTAGACATGCATTATAAGAAGGGTCACTACCCAGAGTAGTTTTGACCTTTATTGGGTCTCTTTAGTGGGAGCTGGACTAAGAAGAGATACCTAGGTTGAATTAATGCAGAAATCATATATTTCATATTATTATTAATGTTATTATTAAAGGGACTACTAAGGCAGATTTGAGGTCATCAGCCTCTAAGAGTTTTTTAATTTAGTCATAAATTAAATTAAACTTGACAAGAAATTATATCTTGTTTAATCCTTTATCCAAGTGTAAGCAAACAAAGTTTGCTTACACTTGGCATCTTCATGAGTGGGCTAAGCTTGGCGAGTTTAATTTAATTTATAACCAAGTGAAAAAAATCTTTAATCCACAGAATTTCAAATAAGGTGGCAGACCTTTTTATGATTGGTATATGATTTCATCATATACCAATCATAAAAATATATGAATTTCGAAATATATGACTTCTGCATTAATTCAATTTAGGTATGTCTTCTGGATTTGGCTCCCAGATGCATTAGAGATACCAAGCCGAAACAGTCTAGGTAGCGACCCTTTCCATAATGCATAGTATTATACACACCTGACAGGATGCGTTCTTTGCATTATGGGATAATAATAATGTGAAGTTATCAGCCTCTATATACAGGGTGTTCGGGATAAATTTGACAGTTTCGTAAGGAAAAAGAAAATCTTCTTTGTATCTATTAAATTTAATGAATTGACAAAAAAACATTACAGGCAGAGTTAATTACAATACTATCAACAAGATTTACTCAAAATAACCACCATTAGCATCGATCACAGCTTCAATTCTGCTTCGGAACCTCGAACAAGCTGATGCTACAGTCTCCCTGGGAAGGGCCGCAAAAACTGTTTTAATTTTATCCATTAACTGGGCTTTTGTATTACTGGAAGTGCGATTGGTGTCTTTTTCAACTGCGCCCCATACAAAATAATCCATGGGGTTAAGGTCTGGGGAGTTTGGAGGCCAAACATTTGGACTGGTGAAGTCGTAGAAATTTTCAGACAACCATTTTTGACTTTTCCCAGAGGTGTGGCAAGGGGCCGAATCCTGCTGCCATACATACGGCCTACCATTGGCTACCCTTGTTATCCAGGGCTTGACTACAGTTAGCAACTCCACGAACAAAGCCCAAATTCCAATGCCAGGGTTCTTCAACACCTGTTCCTGCAGATTTGCGAGGAATTCTGCTGTACGAACGCAATCAGATCGTCTGCTAGGGATCTTTCTTCTTGCTACATCCTCGTAGTCACCATTGCAAGTCTCTAGTTCATGCCTGATTGTTTTTACTGTATTCAGGGAGCATTGGGCAGCAGTCGTAATATCCTTATTTTGATGGCGGGCACGAATCATCATGATACAAGTTATTCTCTTCCATGATTCAGGTGGGTTCCAGCTATCCATCCTTTCTGACATCTTGTATATGAATGAAGAAGGGTCCAAACTTTTAAATGAAGAGAAGTGTGTGTTAATACATGTAACTTACGGAAAAATATAATTAATTATAAATATGTCAAATTTATCCCGAACACCCTGTATAAGTAGCCTAGTCATGAAGATACTTCATGAAAAACTTTAATTTAATTATTGGCAAGTTTCATTTAATTATTTTCAGTTTTTAAAAATTTAAGCAGACTGCCTTTATAAAGATTTTCTATTTCTTTTTCCTTTTCAGCTTTCCTGTTTTACTAGCTCCACTTTCATATTTTTTATTTATCACAATATCAACATGTATATTTTAGTCATGTTATTATTAGCTGTACATGTGAGAGTGGAACTTCCCATGATGAGTCTCTTTCTATGGAGGTCCTGATAATCATCATCATAATAATAATATAGAGGCTGATGACTTCATCATGTACTCATTCAAAGTATCGATGCAATATTGATGAAAATATATTTTCATAAAGAAATATAAATTAAAGAAAATTAAAAAAATTGAAAACTTGTTTTTGATATAAAGGGTCCCTATTTGCTCAGGTATGAGTATGATACTGGCATCATCTCCCTATATCCTTCACATGCAAACCAAATTGCACATGAAATATCTTTATGACTAATTAATTTGTATGTATTGACTTCACATTAATTTGTGAAGTCTTCTGTACACAGTGGAAGCAGATATCAATGTTCCTGTGGCTGACACAAGGTCAGATCACAAGCAGATAATAGTATATACACTCACCCACTGAGGTTGTAACCTCAGTGGGTGAGTGTATATACTATTTTAAATTGGCCTTCTTTTACATTATCTCTGGGATGCTGGACTGTTGGAATTGGTTCCACAGTCTGTGAACTATGGAATGACTCAATGGCTTGCCACCTGAATTCATCAGTTAAATTATGTTTTGTAGCCATATCCAAGAACTTTGCCATCATGAAATGTCTTGTTCCGCTTCAGTCCCAAAACACTCCAAAATGTTAGCTTTTTATGCTGTGGCTCATTTGCATATATAGCACTGACAGTGCCACTCATCTGTATACAATAACTACACTCAGCATCACTTTTACAGAATGTACTGACTTTCATGTTATTTTCCTTTTCTCCCTGAGGTATCATGATTTTTCTCTTTGTTCCTTAATTTATGAAAGCCAGTGCATCTATAATGTAATTCATAAATAGTAATTTTTAAGAAAGAGTTGGCACCTCTGAAATAACTGTTATAATATGCTTCTATGCAGACCTATTTGCCTATACTTGGTTTGAACAGAGATGTAAGCAATAAGTAAAATGTGATCTACTGTAATTAAACAAACAAAAAAAAAGTCTAAAATAAAGTCATTAATTTACAAATAATTGAGCATCAGTTAGATGCTTCCATACACAGTGAAGAACAATGAGACACTGCACTCTTTAATTGGAAAAGACCTGCGATCAATTCTTGTCATGATGAGAGGTATCTTTACATGAACTTTTTCAATTGAAGGAGGTGAGTTAGCCAATATCATACAGTGGTAGTAGGTTTTTTCCTCAACGAAACTATTTTTTTAATCTTGTATGTAGATAAACTGGGCAGAGAACATACATAATTAAAAGAACAAAAATACTTACTAATATAAAGAGCCAAACAAAAGGCTTCAGTTCGGTGATGCAAAATTATATCAGTAAATGGATATTAGATCCATTTCAAAGCTGAATGTAGAAACTATGAAAGTTTCATAAAAATAAGTTGACCAGAGAGCTTACAGGAATACACTCACCAGAATTCAGGAGTTGCCTTAGTGCAGACTACTTAGAAAACATAAATGCTGCCCAAGTGTCTATATATTTTCTTTCTATTAGTCCATTTTGATAAGTATATATAAATTAGTAAATACTTTACACACTGACCGAGAGTTCGCTTACGAAAAATACACCTCTCCAACATTTCAAGAGTTTTTGCTCTCTTTAGATTTCTGCCTGGTCTCTGAGGAGAATCAACCAGTTCGAAACAGATGTCAGGTCAGTGAAACCTTATCAAAATAGACTAATAGAAACCTTATCAAAATAGACTAATAGAAAGTGAATATAGAGACGCTTGAGCATTTATGTTTTCTAAGTAGCCCATGCTAAGGCAACTCTTGAATGCCAGTGAGCGTATTCCCATAAGCTCTCTTGTCAACTTATTTTTACAATTGAGCCGATGTAGAAACTTTCATAGTTTCTACATCGGCTCATTATATAAATAAAGTGGATCTAATATCCACTTTACTTATATAATAAAGACAAAAATACTATTAGTGGATGTAGATAATGGCATAACGTAAAGATGGAGGATTGATTATTGCTGCCAATGGGACTCTCTGGAGGTGTTATGTAATAACAAAAATATAATAGTAATCTGAATTGTTTCTCGACTTTCTTGCTAATTAAATGCTAAATTTAATAAGAAACAATGCCACCTGAATTTCTATTTACAACTTTTAATTTAATAGGATATTGCAATATTTTTGTTATTTCAGAAGAAAAAAAAAAGCAGAGCATACTACACAGAAGCATAATAACACAAATGTGATTACTTATGGGAATTTTTGTTATATTTTCCCAAGTTACCTTTCATTTGAGTGTTTTCGTCATCTGTGGAATTTTTTTGCCATTCTGCCCACAAGTCACCTGGAAGCATTATAGTAAGACTTGAATGCATATTTAGGACTTCTTGAAGTCTCGTTTTGATTGTTAGTAATTCATCTGTTAGCCATTTTGCTAAAGGATAATCAGCAGTTCTGAAAATATAGGCCAATTTAAAATTAACAATAAAGAATGCAGAAATGTAAAATGAAGCTAAAATATAAAATTAAAAAAAATTATAAATTAACAAAGTATATAAGAATATCATTAACAGTATAAAACAAACTGAAATTGTAAAAAATGAAATGAAAAAATATAATTTTTTAAATATTTTTTTTCATAGATTAGTCACCTGGATGGGAAACTAGTTGTCTGATAAATATCAACAAGTTGTATATGGAGGAATAACATCCCAGAAGAGAAAAAAAAAAGTCATTAGTGGTGTGCCGCAAGAGTCTATTGTACAGCTGTTGGTTTTTAATTTGCATGTAAATGATATAGGAAAGGGCTTCAATGGTGATATACTGTTGTTTCCAGATGATGTGAAACTGTGAAGAACAATGAGGAATAAAATGGTTGTGGCCTTACAAGAGAGCTTCAGCAGAGTGAGTGAATGGTCAAATGAGTAGGCTACTAGGTTTACATAGCAAAGGTGAAGGTTTTGAAATCACTTCAATATCGGAATACCATAAGTAGGCATAATAATAACAAACTATAAAAATGCAGGAAAACTCATTAAAACTTATTTATTAGTAGAATTTTTGCCTAAATGTCATAGGCATCTTCAGTACAAAATTACAGGCCAGCAATCAAACAATAATAGACAATTCTAAAAAAGCACCATCTTAGTAGCTAATGTAATATAACTATAATGGTCAATAATTTCCTAACTTAAAAAATAAATAAAAACAAAAATAAATTATTATTGTTATTACACTTGGTTGTCAACTTACGACCGACTTCCGTTCTGGCTGACAGGTCATAAGGCGATCTGGTTGAATACTGTTAATAAATATATGTCAGCCATATATTTATTAACAGTATTCTTTAACTTTTCTGATCTTTTTATCATCTTTATAATTTATTTTTATAATCTTTTAAATTTATAATTATGTATATTGTACATAATGTGAAAAATAATACTGTACATAAAAAAAACACAAAAATACAATCTAAAATGAATGTAAAAATTAATACAAATGAAATTTACAAAATCAATTTTTAATCTTTGCTTGTGCTAGGTTGTGGATCGTCAGGGTCATGTTCTTGGGTTGGAGTAGGAGATGTTCTCTTGATGAGGAACATGCTGAGTTTTGTTTGAACAGTTTGTTTCTTTTTTTCTTCATATATCTCACGATAACAACGAACAGTATCTTGAATGATACGGTCAACCTTTGTGAATTGTTCGACATTAAGGTCCATTGCTTCGAAACTGGTGAGAGCTTTATTCAGTTGCAAAAAAGAATCTGATAAACTCTTTGCAGTGAATTTCTTTTCTGGCTCATCTTCTTCCGTCTCGCTTTTTCTTCTGACACTTTCTGTGCTTCCAATTCAATCAATTCTTCAATCCAAAAGTTCTTTTATTTCACAATATAGCAAATCCTCTACGTCTTCTATTTCACAATCTCATTTAAGATTTTTTGCAAGTTTAACTATTTTTTCTGTAATCACCAGTTCCTCTCCTTTTTCAAATCCTTCAAATGTATTCGCATAACATTTTAGACACTTTTTCCAAATTCCCGACATACAATTCTTTGTTACACATTCCCATGCGGTCGAAATATTCTTGATACACCGAAGAATGTTGTACTGCTTCCAAAAGTCTCGCAAAGATAAATCAGCATCAGAATCTATCACTTCGATGGCTTGTGCGAATGTCGTTCTGAGGTAGTGAGCCTTGAATGCTGAAATAGCACCCTGATCCATGGATTGAATGAGAGCGGTTGTGTTAAGTGGCATAAAAACCACTCTAACATCATGTTGAAGGTCATCCAGATGAGGAGGGCGGCCAGTGGCATTGTCATTAATCAATAAAATCTTGAAAGGGATACCTCTCTCTGCACAATATTCACGAGCCTCGGAATAAAGCAGTTCATGAACCAGTCTTCGAACAGTGCTTGAGTTATCCAAGCTTTAGGGTTTGAACAGTAGTAAATGGGCAGTGCGTGCTTGTTGATGCATGAGGGTTTTCTGAATGATAAATGAGAAAAGGCTTCAGCTTAAAACCCATGGCATTCCCACCAAGCAACAAAGTCAACCGATCCTTAAAAGCTTTGAATCCTGGCATCCTTTTTTGCTTCTTGGTGTATGTACGTACAATTAGGCATGCGTTTCCATTGCAAGCCAGTTTCATCTACGTTACATATATGTTCCGGTAGATAACCTTCTTCTTTGATTAAAGAGTCGAAACTATCAATGAATTTTTGGGCTTCATCTTCATCTGCATTTCCTGCTTCTCCTGTGACGCATATATTATGCAAAGCAAATCTTTTTTTAAAATGCTTAAACCATCCAGTACTAACCTAAAAATCTTTTGCATAATCATCTCCGGCATGTGATTTTAAACTCTGAAACAGACTTCTAGCCTTCGCTTGCACTGTGCAAAGGCTCATGGGTGAATTTTTCTGTATTAAATCTTCCATCCACATAAACAACAATTTCTCCATTTCATGGATGGGTCCCTGTCGTTGTTTAGTTAAAATTGTAGACTTCATAGGTGCAGAACCTTTCACAGCTTCCCGAATTCTTTCTTTGTCCTTAAGTATCGTTGATACCGTGGAATGTGATAACTTCAAGTCACGTGCTATCATATTCACTTTCTTTCTGCCTTCATACTTCTGGATAACTTTCATTTTAACTTTAAATCAATAGTTTTCCTTGACTTCCTAGCTGTAGATGAAGGCATTTTCCTTTTACTAGAAATTTCATGGGTAATATTTCAGTAGAATTTTAATTAATACACCACATGCAACAGATGCTTGAAAGCAACTGGGTGTATGTGAGAGATAGTGATCATACACAAGTTATCGTACGATAACTATCGTATCCCATAGTTATCGTAAGCGCAGCTGCCTGATTTATTATTAATTTATTCTTTTTTTTTTTTTTTTTTTTTTGTGGTCATAAGTGCGGATGGTCATAAGTCGACAACCAGGTGTATTATTATTGACATCTGCCCTCCATGGAGTCAGAGACTCAATATGGGAGGTGAACACTATCACACACAAAACTCATCTAACTGTACCTTAAACTGATTCAATGTATGTACATTCACGACACACTCAGGCAATGCATTCCACTTGCCAACCACTCTCCATGCAAAAAAAAAAAAACAACTCACTCTTCTGCTCACACCCTCCTGTATAAGGATATAGTTTCCAGGGGTGACCTCTTGTTCTATCCCCTCCCCTTTCCCATTCTCTGAAAAATCTCTTCCATGTCAACCTGATAACAACCCCTGACTAGCTTATATGTCAATCATAATCCCCTTCCTCCTATTTACAGGGTTTTGCAATTAACATTCTCTCTATCTGTCTTTGTACTCCATTTTCCAAAGAACACTGACCACCTTCGTGAATCTTCTCTAGATGCTTTTTAACAAATCCTCATCTCCATGAAAACCCAATGACCAAATCTGTGCACAATAATACATATGTGGTCTCATCAAGGCCTAATACAATGACATCATAACCTCTTTATTTCTGCATGTCAAGGTCCTCCACATCATTGCCATTATCTGATATGATGTCTTCACAACTTGTGCAATGTAGTCCCTGAATTTCAGGTCCTTGTCCACCACCACTCCCAGATCGCTTTTCTCCTCTATCTCCTTTAAAGTTTCCCCAAGTGTATACTTTGCATTCCATTGGCTGTTCACCAAATTTCGAAACCTTACACTTTGCAATATTGAACTGACAGTTCTGTAACTGTTGCCAACTCAAACAATCTATTCAAGTCCTCCAGTAAAGTCTCATCTGCTTGACTCTGCATTGTTCTCCCTAATTTTACATCATCTGCAAACAGTTGCATATCACCAATTAAACCAATCCCAATATCATTAATATACAAATTGAACAATGGCCCCAATACAGAACCCTGCAGCACACACAACTAGGGGATTTCCTCATTTGGGATACTGCACCCTCATATACAACTTTCTGATATCTATCTGACAGCCAGTCACCAATCCAACTCAACAGTCTGTTATCCACTCCCTTTCATTTCAGTTTATTTAAGACCTTCTTTTGGGGCAGTCTGTCAAAAGCTTTTGCAAAATCTAAGTATATGACTGTATATGTGTCTCTCTTATCCAACATGTTTGTCACCTTGTTATAACACCTTGTTATAAATTGCCAGCCCATTCTCGTTTGTTCAGTATCCAGATAGATACCCAACAGGGTGCACCACGAGAAGGTGAGGACTGGACATTAGGTGAGAAGCCCTGGTAGGTTCTCTGCATTCCTTTAAAGGCTATGTGGAGGTCTCCTCTCAGTTATGCAGCTTTGACCCTTAAGCACCCCCTGTACATCCCTTGAGGGTATATATCAGGAATTTGATGATGATGATGATGATAATCAAAACAAAGTAAAATAATATGGTGATACACATTTTTACTTCTTCTCTATGGGAAATAAATGACTTTTGCATTAATTTAATCTCAGTATCTAGGGTCTGACTCCCACTAATGAGACCTCAGTAACGGCTGAAACTGGTATTATTATTATTATTGTTCCGGGCAACTCCAAGGAGTCGACAGACTCATCGATGGAGGCCCTAATATCATGTCAAGAACAACTATTCGACATTGACACAGTATCTATCATACCCTGCCTTGAACTCATTCACGGTCGTAGCACCCACAACAGACTCTGGAAGCTTATTCTACTCATTCACCACTCTCCAAGTAAAAAACCTAGCTCTAACACCCTTGTCAACCACGCTCTTGCCCAGCTTCCATGCATGGCCCCTAGTCCTCCCACCACCAGTCATATTTTCAAAAATATCTTCTGGATCAATCTTATAAAAACCCTTCAGTAATTTGAATGTCTCAATCATATCACCCCTCCTTCGCCTATCGTCCAATTTCTGCAACCCACAAATCTTCAACCTATTCTCATAAGGTTCATTCCACAGACCTGCTATCATCTTGGTCACTCGTCTCTGGACCCTCTCCACTTCCTCCCCATCACGAAGAAACCCTGGTGCCCATAGCTGGGCACAGAAGTCCAGATGAGGTCTTATCAAGGCTCGATACAGAGGAACAACAACTTGTTCGTCTCTGCATGTTAAAGTATTTTTCAGAAGCCAAGTGATTTGATGAGCTGATTTAGTCACTTTTGCAATGTGCCCCCTAAACTTCAATTCCCTATCCACCAACACTCCCAAATCACTGGCTTCATCAATCTCCTGGAGTACGGTTCCACCAATGCGATATACTGCTGCTTATATCGCATTGGTGGAATAATCTAAAGAGAATCCTAAAAAACTGTTTAGGATTCTCTTTAGCCTGCATGGCCAATGTTCTTTTGTAATCCTTTTTTGCTTTTCTTACCACACTCGTTACCCTTCTGGCCTGCGCTTTATACCGTTCATGTGCCTGCCGGTCACCTTTCTCCTTAAATTCCCTCCGTAGTTGTTTCTTTTTTTGCAGCTCAAGCTGTGTATGGGTAGTGATCCTTCCTCACGCACTTTTAAAAGAAAGTGTGTTTTACATTATGGGATAGTAATGCAACTGATGTAAAGTTATCAGCCTCTAAATACAGGTAGCCTAGTTGTGAAGATATTTTGTGCACAAACTTTGTTTGCTTACATTTGGATAAAGGATTAAACAAGAATATAATTTATTCGTGCACAGATCTGGTTGTTTAGGTATTTTAAGAATCAGAGAGTGGTGGGATAACAGCAGCAAAACATGTTATTTAAGAGATTTTACAAGATTGATGGAAAATAATTTTTTTTTTCTTTTCTCTTTTTTTTGAGTCAGTGACTGGAGAGAACAACAGATTACACCTAGAAGTTGCATAGGAGTGTGGTTGGTATAGGTGTGACAACTTGATTTTGCTTGTAGTGGTAAATGTGTAGAATAGACTGCCAAAGGTGTTTGTCAGAGCTCTGCTAGTGAAAGAGTTTAAAAAAAAAAAGCACAACAGACATTGTGTGAATAATGGTGAATGTGGCATCCTGTGAAGAGCTTTCAGGCATTTTGGAGATGCCCAAAATCTAAAGTAATTCTACTGAATATATATGAAAACAAAGTATACACATTATTCAAGAACGCAGAAAAATGCAATTGAAGAACAAAATCCTTAACAAAATATTTGAACCCAAGCAGGATTAAACTAGAGAAATAGAGAAGAATACATAATACAGAATTGAGAAATAATATAATGATTACGACATATTTAAATTACTAAGACAAAAAAGCTATGGTCGGTTGAAAATGCTGTGAGGGCTAAGAATGACAGATGCATGGCTGAAGAGGCTGGAAAAAAAGATGCTCAACTGGATTGCAAAATTAGAGAAAGTGAGAGGACAGATCATGAAAACAACATATGAAAGTAGTTAAGGGGTAGTGTTCATTACATCATTATTCACTACAAAGATGCATAAGAGATAAATACAGTATAATTCATTTACAAATTATGCTGTGCATGCTTCAGAGAGGGAGAGAGAAAGTGCTTTTCAGAAATCTTAGCGATTAAAGCAGACATATAGACAGGTTTGGATATTTGGCTGTTTTGTTATTGTTGTTTTGAATTATAGATGAAGCAACTAAGTCTATGAGACCAATACATTATGTTCATTAATTAGTGTGTGTGTGGTCTTCTGGCCAGTTTTCTCTTTTGATGAAAAACTTAAGTTTCTAGGAGGAAAAAACCATGCCACCTCTATACATAGACAGTGGCACTTATTCATCTTAGGTTTAGTGGCATCAATCACAATACCACAGTAACACAATAAGTATTTAGCTGCTAATATTTCATTATATTTCAAAGCAGTATCTTTAAAGCACAAACAAACAATTTGTTGTAGTTCATAGGCATGCAGTCAGGTAATAGCAGAAACAATTCAAAATTGTAATTGACATAAGAAAAAGAATTATTGTCTGATTTTGGCATCAATTATTATTGAATAAAAAAGTTTCACATCTGTTAAGTTGAGGATGGCTTTAATACTGCCTCTGCCTCCCAAACTTTTACAAATTAATGCAGCCATCCTTGTTAAGGTTTAGAGAGTATGTGATTGCTATTGTTAACTCCAAAACTCATCACTCTGACTTATAACATCTATGTAGCACTATAGTTTTTCTTCCACCTAATCCTGTGTGATAGTGTCTGAAGCATGGTTTATCAGTCTAATCATAATAATAATAATAATAGCAGCAAATATACTTCTTATATTCTCCAAGGCAGATGTTAATCTTCCTGTCTATAATAGGCCCTACACATAAGCAAACAAAGTTTGCACATGAAGTATCTTCATTGCTAGACTACTTGCATATAATATAAAGGCTGTTGGATTCACATCTCAATCAGTATCCCGTAGCACAGTTCCTTTCAGATGTGTATAAGTAAAATACACTATCTAACTAAAAAAACTTTCTACAACCATCTCTGATCTAGAGTATTTTAATAATATGGTGTTACATTTTATTACCACTTGCATTTGATTTAACCTTAGTATCATTTTGGGCCTATTTCCTACTGATGAAACCTCAATAAAGATCTCCCTGAGTTAAGTCTGGCTCCCACCAATGACATCTTGAAATTTCAGCAAGATAATTATTTAGTGTTTTATTTATTTATTTTTAAACCAGTGCTAGTGGTAGTTTTTTCTCCCTCTCCCACTAGCATGGGATTATCTAAGTAAATATTAATAAGATTGCTGGTAGTAGAGTTAATATCTGCATTATGGAATTACTTTTGGCTGTATCACAGCCACAATAATTTTATAGTAGCTCAGCTATATCATTTGCTGATGGTATATAGAATTGTTTCTATATCAAGAGATTATTTTAGAGAAAGGTTGCTACCTGAAATTCCGGTAGCAACCTTGGAACATATTGCAAAAGTGGTGAAGGTAACCCAGAGGATTGTTGCAATACTGGGAAGGACGCTGACCTGCAGAGATAAAAGAGTTATTGTTCCATATATTGTTCTCAAATTTGGTCCCCAGGATTTGAAGGGGATAAATTAACTGTGGAAAACAGATGAGGATAACGAAGATGGTATCAGGACTGTACAATGTTAGTTATAGGGATTGGCTGAGGGAATGTGGACTACAGAGTTTGGTGGATAGAAGAAGGAGAGGTGATGTGATTGAGACTTTTAAACTGTTGAGAGGTGGTTACAGGGTTGACACTGGGGAGTTCTTTCACTTGGTGGAACAGTGGGAAGGAGTGATGACAAGAGGCCACCCCTGGAAGTTACGAAAGGAAACTGTTTGCAAGAGGGTGAGGAGTGGTTTCTTTGCATGGAAGGTGGTTGAACCGTGGAATGCATTGCCTGATAGAGTGGTGAGCAAGAATGGTCAATGAGTTCAAGGAGTGGTATGATAGACTGTTTCCTATGATGAGTCTTTTGACTCCTAGATAATAATAATAATAATAAAATGCAAGTTTTTAGTGCTTTTTTTTCCTGAGGTAATGGTACTAATTTCTCCAAGGGTGCAAACTCTAGGAATTGAAATTCCAAGATATGAAGAGGTGAAACAAGTGACTAAGATTTTACAAGAGACAGTAGAGCCTAGCAAGATTTATTCTTTTATGCAGTATGGCAGAGTTTTCTTTATTCTTTTATGCAGTATGACATACAAAAGGGATTTGGGGGATTTTTCCAAGCGAAAATCCCAAACGGTTTTCTGGTGACGTCACCTTCACAATGAACATGAAGAGGCCCATATCAAAATTTGCCCCACATCAATACAACTGAGTCATGGTGAACTATTCCAGGGTGCAGAAACAGTGCCTGCCTCTGTGCAGTTTATATGATCACTTTGATGGCAACTACCCCAAGGCTAAATGTTTTAACTGTATGAAAATTAGACATATTACTAATAAGTGTCTTCTTCTTCTTCTTCATCATCAGAAATGCAAATGTTCTGAACACCACATTAATACTTGTCCATTTAAAACTTTTGCCAAAAGAGTGCGAGTGCTGGTAGAGCCTATTAGAACAGCATGTATATTAGAGAGGAATAAAGAAAAGTTCCCTGATCTTCCAATTTAGTCTAATAAAAATGACACTGTTAAACAAACTATACTTAGCAAAATCACAAAACGCATGCAACATTATAAGCCAGAAATTAGCCCCAAAATTCCAGAACAGCAGGAGCCACTTTCCCTGTCAAATACAGATACAAGACCAAATGCAAAGAAATGAAACTGTTCATGATGAATGTTTTTTTCGACTGCTATATTACAACATAAGATGACAGAAAAATTGGGTTTAATAGGTTGGAGATTTTGATATAAACTATTGGCCTACTAGTTTCACCACCCCAGCTGGTGGCTTCTTCTGGGCCAGATAAATCTACACATAACAGCTTAAAAATCAGCTTAAGTTATGAATTAATACATAACTGAAATATCAAATTCATAGGAACAGTTACACAAATGCGTGGAGCATGGATGTTAGTAAAAGTTCCTTGGAACTTGAAAATGAAGGGAAATTACCTTTATTGGACATATTAATTACAAAACAAACAGATGACAGCATTGGTCTTAATGTATACTGCAAGCTGACCCACACAGGTGTTACATGTATTTCACCTCATCACACCATATTTGACAAAAATTAAGCATTATGCATATGCTAAAAAACAGGGCAACCCCTATCATAAGAGAGGACAGAGTATTAACAGACGAATTATATTTTATTCTCCAAACATTAACAAACAATGGATATCCAAAATAAATAACAAAAAGAATACTTTTCTCTAACCCTTCTCAACACAAATCAAAAATCCAAGAAACTCATCACAGGATTTCTATTTCCATTCCTTTTGATGGCACACTTTTCACAAAAAATTGCCAACCTGCTAAGGCCTCACGACATTGGAGTTGCCTTCAAACCAATAAAGACAATACTCAACATGTTACATTCACCTAAAGACAAGAATCCTTTCAATAAACACCCTGGAGTTTACAACATTCCTTTTTCTTGTAGCCTGAATTACATTGGACAAACTTCTAGAAGTCTAGAAATAAGACAAAAGGAGCACATCGGAGATGTAAACAAAAACAGAGAGAACAATTCTGGTTTAGCTTTCCATTTTTTCAACATTAACCACAACGCTGAATGGGATAAAACTACTATGGCATACATAGAAGAGGACTACAACTCCTGCAACATAAAAGAAGCAGCTCACAAGGCCCTGAACAGAAACCAAGGGATGATTCTTTGTGATATCTGGAAATCACTCATAAGAGCTCTCAACACATCAGAGATCAACTTCACAGCCAATTATAGGACGCACCTGCTTAACAATGACTGGCCAAGAGCTAACATTCAGGCTCCATGCATTTATGTAACGGTTCCTATGAATTTGATATATTTTCATCTTTCAGTTATATATTAATTCGGAACTTAAGCTCGTTTTTGTTTTTAAGCTGTTATGTGTAGATTTATCTGGCCCAGAAGAGGCCACCAGCTAATGTGGCGAAACTAGTAGGCTACTAGTTTGTATCAAAATCTCCAAACCTATTAAACCCAATTTTTCTCATCTTATGAAATGAATCTGTTATACAAGGAGAGATCTGAGAACAGGAAAGGAAAAAGTAAATAAGACATCTAACAGTATCTAGACAAGCTCATCAAATAGAAAAGATGAATTAATAAAAAAAAAATGAGGATAAATAGAGGAAATTACAAAACAAACATTAGCATGAAACAAAATCAAAAAGGAGAAGAAATGAGAAAACAATGTAAAAATGGAGATGGTTGTGGATCATCAAATGAAGATTTCTCAGGCTTAGAGGAGTTTATAGGCTATGAGGAATCATCTCATGCTGAAAAAAGGGAAAGAGAGGGATACAATTAAAGAAAAGATGCAAAGTTTTCTCAGTATGATGACCATCTATACAAAAAAAAAACAAAAAAACTAGCTTCCAAATCAAGAACAGTAGCCATGAAACTGACATACTGGTAAGCAAATGAAAAAAAAAAAAAAATTGAAGACTTCATCTGATTCATTCAAAAATCTAAAAGTTAAAGATTACCAGTCACTTCCTAATCATATCATTTCCTTTATACCTTACCTCATAAATGTAAGGGAATTCTGCAGTCCAGTTAAACATGAAGCTATACGGAAATGTACTCTATGCCATAATATCAGGTTTTTGTTTCTCCACTACATACTTGTTGAAAGTTTTTCCACTGGTTATACTATAAATTAAAGATGCCAAGAAATTACATTCTTGGTTTAATCCTTTATCCAAGTGTACACAAACAAAGTTTATGTCTGAAGTAACTTCACGATAGGCAACTCGTATACAGAAGCTAATGGCTTCACAACACTTGCCTTAGTATCCCATAATGCAAAGCACATATCTTTACAGACATGTATAATGCTATGCATTATGGGAAGTGACTCTTCCTATAATAACCGGATGTGGAGAGTCACTACCTAGTGACTCTCCGCATCCGGTTTCAACCTTTACCGAGGTCTCATCAATGGGAGCAAGACCCAGAAGTGATACCAAGGTTGAAGTAGCCTCTATATACGAGTTGTCCAGACATGAATTTACTCTGCATGCAAACTTTGTTTGCTTATCACTTGGATAATGGATTAAACAAAGAATATAATTTCTTGGCATCTTTAATTTATAGTATAAACAAGTAGGAAATCTTATAACATCTATCTCTAATACAGAGTATTTTAATAATTAGGTGTGACACCTTTTGGCTACTTGTATATAGAAATATGACTTCTGCATTCTTTCAACACAGCATAGTATCAGCAGAGAATTTGAATGAGATTAAGGGATGGTATGATGACTTATGTATATGATAAAAGGTCCTCCTAGATGAGTCTGTGACTCCATGTGGTTTTAGGATAATAATAGTAATAATTCCTGAAGATACTGTCAGCCATAAAGACAGTGTGACATGTCAGAATAACATACAGTTTTAATAAATGAAAAATAAACAAGTCAAACCCAGTTAATTATCAAAGATGATATAAACTACTCATAGCAAAAGACTTAAAAAGACATCCGATTCTTTTTTATTCTTCCCGTTCTAATTAAACTTTTTAATTCTTTTCTCTTTATAGATCACATATTGAGTCAATTTGTAGCATGGCATACCATTATCATTCCAAAACCTAATAGAGATCATACATTAATCAACAGCTGGAAGCCTATTTCTCTATCTTATATTGACTACAAGATATTTTATCACATGATCAATAAAGACAAAAAGTAGGAATGAGATACATAATCAAAAGCACACCAGTGAGTTAAAGTTCTAGGCTTAGAGTAGAATTTAATCTACTTTTGTAATTTGTTTTTGTCTACTACTAATGTGTTTTTGCTACATAATCTACTTTGCCTAGTTAATGTAGTAAAGCAGTCAATGGCAGTACTCCTGGTGGATCTTACTCAAGCATTTGATAATGTCCAGCATCCCTTTTTGTTCCACATCCTCTAGCAAACTGGTGCAGGCAAATGGTTGGTATTTATCATTAAATGAGCCTATGGCAATACAACTGCTCCCTCCCCCACCTCCTAGTTACTGGGTTCCAATCAAACCCAGTAAAAATTCAAAAAGGAGTCAAGAAAGAATCTTAGTCCACTGCTCTTTGCTTTGCCTCTTGATCCTTTTCAGGAGGGTGTTTTATACCATCCTTATCTCCCTCTTCGTTTTTCCATGTTTAAATTTTAAGACTAAGAAATGTCTTAAAACTCATTACCAGATCAATATACTCATCAATAAGACCATGAAAGGTTCTTACCGTAAAGTTATCAATATTACTTCTTTTGCAATACCTGGATCTGACATAAGACTTTTTTTCAGTTCATCTGGCCACTTCTGCAGAATTAACAAAAATAAATAAATAAAACTCATTTATAGGCAGGAATTTTCATTATTTTGATCAAAGAAAATATATTAATTTCTGAAAAATAATGCAATGTACAAGAACAGAGATGCATCTCACATTAATTCATATCATGAGAACAAATCATTTGAGAGCAGCAGCATGGGTTTGTTAGGAGGAGATCTTGCTTCACTAACTTAATTACATTATTATTATTATTATTACGGGATACTACATGTATACTACGGGATACTATCCAACATTTGCACAATATCTATCATACTTCGCTTTGAACTCATTCACAGTCATGGCACCCACAACAGACTGTGGCAAACTATTCTGATCTCGCCACTCTCAGTTTCCAAGGATGGCCCTAGTTCTCCCACCACTCTTTCACCTCAAAATACATAACTTTACACTTTGCCGTATTAAATGACATCCATTCTTCTTTCCCCAGTCTACCAATCTATACAAATCATCCTGCGAAATTCTGACATCATCTGAACCGTTCTGAAATATTCCCTCTCAATTAATCTCATTAAAACCTTTCACTAATTTGTATACCTCAATCATATCACCCCCTTTCCACCTATCAATCAGTTTCTGTAACCCACAAATCTTCAACTTGTTCTCGTAAGGTTCATTCTATGGACTGAACCTTACGATCCATCTGCTACTATCTTGGTCACTCGCCTCTGGATCCTCTCCACTTCCTCCTCCTCATCACCAAGAAACCCTGGTGCCCAGATCTGCATACAGTTGTCAAGATGGGGTCTTATCAAGGCCCAATAAAGAGGAACAATAGTCTGCTTGTCTCTGTTCGTCAAAGTATTCTTCAGTAACCAAGTGATCTGATGAGTTGCTTTAGTCACTTTTGCTATGTGCCCCCTAATTTTAACTCTCTATCCATTAACACTCCCAAGTCTCTGGCTTTGTCAATTTCCTGAAGTACAGTTCCACCAATGTGGTATACAGTGGCAATCTTTTCACCCCAAAATGCATAACTTTACACTTTGCTATTAAAATGATATCCATTCTTCTTTCCCCAGTCTACTAATCTATACAAATCATCCTGAAAAAAAAAATGATGAAATTTCTTTCATCTGAATTAACTATTACTCTACCCAACTTTGCATCATCGGCAAATAACTGAACAGTTCCTCCAGATCCTTTCCTTTATCGCTAATGTACAAATTAAACCTAGAACAGAACCCTGTGGCACACCACTAGTTACAGGCCTTCTTTTGGACTCTACTCCTGAATAAACTACACTCTGATATCTCTCTATCAACCACTCACTTATCCATCCCACCAACCCTATATCCATCCTCATGTGCTGCAGTTTACTGATTTTACTGATTAGAATTCCATGTGGTATCCTGTCAAAAGCCTTTGCAAAGTCCAGCAGTATCACTATAAATCCATTAACTTTATCTAACTCAGCTGTCACTGTATTATAAAACATGGGCAAGTTACTGAGGCATGATCTACCCTTCACAAAACCATGCTGTTCCCCTATACAGTACCAGTTTCTATCTATCCATTTCTGTATTTTGCTCTTGACCAACTTCTATAATCCTTTAAATTAAGGATACCAAAAAATTATATACTTGGTTTAATCCTTTATTCAAGTCTAAGCACACAAAGTTTGCACATGAGTTATTTTCAGGACTAAGGCAACTCGTATATAGAAGCTAATTTTCGTTTATGAAAATATGACTTCTGCATTACTTCAACCTTAGTATCACCTCTGGAGGTCTGGCTTCCGCTGATGAGACCTCAATAAAGGTCTCATCAGTGGAAGCCAGACCCCCAAAGGCCTGGGTAGTGACCCTTTCCATAATGCATAGCATTATACATACCCGTAATGATATGTGCTTTGCATTATGGGATACTAAGGCAGGTGATGTGAAGTTATAAGCTTCTATATAAGAGTTGCCCCAGTCCTGAAAAATAGTTCAGGTGCAAACTTATTTGCCTACACTTGGATAATGGATTAAACCAAGTATATAATTTCTTGATATCTTTAATTTATAGTATAACCAAGTGGAAAAACTTCCAACTACTATCTCTAATCTAGAGTATTTTAATAATAAGGAGGGACACATTTTGACTGCTTGTATATAAAAAGTAATGCAAAAATAATGCAGTAATTGCAGTTCAACCTTAGTATCACCTCTGGGGATATGGCTCCAATATGAGACCTCAATAAAGATTGAAAGCAGCTTAAGTATAAAGAGCTAATAAGCTTCATTTCGGCAATGAAAACATTACTTAAATTAAGGGGATATTAAATCCCACATAGTTTTAAAACCGAAAAAGAAACTCAAAGATTGGAATCAGAGAGTTTCTTGCCGAATATAGTAAACTATAAAGTATCGGCAACACTAGCGTTAGCCAATGCAAGTGATCCTAGTACGTAGTACAATACCGGGCAACTCATTGCAAAGGTGGGGGAAGTTCAGATCACTATTCTTAGGTATTTTCCATAATGTAAAAACACATTTCCTAGGAAATGTATGCTGTCATTACATTATGGAGGGAGGTCACTACCCAGACCGGTTTCAGCCTTTTTTGAGGCTTCATCAGTGAGTAGCTCTCTAATTCCAATCTTTGAGTTTCTTTTTCGGTTTTAAAACTATGTGGGATTTAATATCCCCTTAATTTAAGTAATTGAAAGCAGCATTCTAGGAGATCAAATTTATCACTAAATTATGTAGATCACCAACATTATGTAATATTCACCAAAGGGAGAAAAATTCCGTGTATTCTTGCTATGAGAGGTTTTTAAATAGTGTCATCCTCTTAATTCAATGTGGTCTTATAGTCAATTGCAGGGATGACTGGAGAGCAATCCCAGGCAGAGAAAGCCAACTCAAGGCAGTTAACCCAGATGGGGCTAACCACCTGGGTATCAGTCATCTTCGCATTTTAGTTTCAATTGGTCTTCTGATTGTTCATCTATATGAGATTGGCTAAAAAGGTAAACTGACAGCTCTAGGCTATAATGAAGATATAAAAGATCTGAGGCCTTTTCTCTATCTCTCATGCTATCTATCTGTCTTTCTTTCTCCTAATACCCTCAGGCTCTCTTGCACCCCTATACTAACTACTCCAGGCCTATGATGAGCAACCCTTTACTTTTTCACCTCAATAAAGGTCGAAAATGGTCTGGTAGTGGCCCTTCCCATAATGCATTATGGGAAGCATTATACATGTCTGCAAGGATATGTGTTTTGCATTATGGGATACTAAGGTAAGTGATGTGAAGTCATTAGCTTCTATATACCAGTTGCCCCGGTCCTGAAGATATTTTCAGGTGCAAACTTTGTTTGCTTACACTTGGATAAAGGATTAAACTAAATTTATTATAGTCTAACCAAGTGCAAAATAAACTTCCAACATCTTTTTATAGCTTAATACTCAAGCATTTCTGAGTGATTATCATCCATTCCAGCTGCCTTTTTGCATTTTAAGATTTTGATGGTAGAAGACTGTTCAAATAAACAAGCAGTGACAGAACCATACTAGAAAATTTTCAAGAGAAATGCAAAGAGAAGTGCATATCAATGATTGAGGTATAAAAAGCCATTGATATGTACTCCTCTTTGCATTTCTCTTGAAAATTTCTAGTACAGTTCTGTCACTGTTTGTTTATTTCAACAGTCTTTCAAAGTAATTACTCCAGACATCCAGACATTTTTCATGCCACCATTATCATCTTTGATTCCTTTTACAGTACTCTTTCTTCCATTTCTAGGTTTCTTAAATAGCCTCCAGAACACTTTGCCACACTTAGTGCCTCCGTACGGCAATTGGAAGAACGACAATACATTACACCCTTCAATTGGAATAGCCTAAGTTCAATTCTCGTCATGACAGAAGGAATCTTTATGTGGACTTTTTTCAATTGAAGGTAAGTTAGCCGATCTCATACGGAGGTAGCAGGGTTTTTTTCTCCCGGAAACTCAAGTTTTTCATCCTGCATACAGACAAATCGGCCCTTCAGAACACACTCAGTTACAGACAAAAATACTAGTTGTGGTGGTGGGCGGTAGATGCCGTTGATGGAAACAATTGGTAGTAGAGGTTTGGTGTAGTGGTGGAGACAGTTGTATAGTAGGTGTCCTCCCGCAATGAGTCTTCGGACTCCTTGGAGGTGTCACAAATAATAATAATATTAATTCCTGATATTTATTTTCTATATTCTTACCAGTCTTCCCACGACTTTTTGTTTAGCTACTTTCACACATAGCTTAGCTCTCTTACATTTTCCTCTGTGTTCTTTTAGGGTATTGGTTAACTTATTTGCTAGGAACTTTTGGTATGCTTTCCTCTTTTCCAGGACTGCTTCTTTAACTTCTTGTGTCCACCATAGCATTCTTATTTTTCTATCTTTGCAGACAACTTCATCACATACCTCCCTAGCTTAATAAATCAATGTCTTCTTCAGAGTTTCCTACTGAGATTTCAAAGTTTCGTTCATGTTTTCTTCAATAATGTTCTTTTAATTAAGTCTACAATTTACTTGTAAGAACTATTCAACTTTAATTACTTTTAAAACTTTCTTACATATTGTTCTTTTTAATGTGATATCCATTTTAATCCTGCTTAGTACTAATAATCACTTCCAATTTCAAATCCTCTGTACACTCTTTTCTTGAACGAGCATGATGATATCACCATCAACAATGACATAGCCAATGAGGATTTTGTTATTTCTTGTGTCTTCTCTCCATGTGAACTTGTGCACATATTTATGTTGAAACATGGTGTTAGTAATGACTAGTCTGTATCCTGAGTAGAAGTCCAGTAAATACTTACCTACAGAGGACAGTGAGCTCTCTATGGGGTGCAGTGTCTCAAAAAGAGAAAAGTTACCAAGTTGGATAGCACAGGATTCAGTTTGTGGGTGATGCCTGAGAGAAGATATTCATTTTTTTTTATATCTGATTCACACATGAAAGGCCAGATACCCTATAGCACATTAGTTCCATGTGCAGACAAGAGGAATAGAAAAAAGGAAGAATCTGTTCATGTTTTGCTTGAAAAGCTGAGGGTTGTAATCTATGGGAAAGGCAGAGTGGTGGAGACTGTTCCAAAGGACAGACATAGATGGAATGAAAGAGAAGGCAGTGAAGTTAGTTCGGTGAGTTTCAATATTGACTGTAAAAGAGTGTTGGGTAGCAGTGCCTCTTGTTTTAATGATTTTAGAGGAGAATGAGGGAATAATAGTAGCCAATTCAGCAGAGTACATCCATGAAAGTATCTGCAGAAGAGGCACACGGCAGAAACTGAATGTTTATAAGAGAGGGATTGAAGTCGTATGTGTGAGAGAGAGGGATCGTTAATTAGCAGGAGTGCCATCTTCTCGACAGAATCAAGCGATTTTAGAGAGGATTTTGGTACATCACCCCAAATATAGGAACAATATTCAATGGCTTGGTGGATTTGGGCTCTGTATAGAGTTAGCAGGAGTGAAGTAATGTCTTGTGCGAAAAAGTACACCCAGTGTTTCGGCAGCTGCAGAAGTCATATGGTTGTACCAGGAAAGATCTAAAGTGCAAGTCAGTCCATGAAGAGAGATCTGATCATGCTTGAATATCTCAGTTTTACTGAAGGTAAGGGGGAAGCATGTGAGCTGTTTCTTGCAAGAGATCAGACAGGACTGAATTTTGGTGACACTGAAGTTTACAAGGTTGTCCTTGCCCCACTGAGATATAGCTAGAAGATCTGAATTCAGGTTTGCTGGTTATAATAGATCTTGAGGATTCTAAATACTTGAGCACTACAAGGTTCGTTGAATGAAAAAGAGAAATAGGGTGTACTGTCATTAGCAAAGCTATGGATAGGATTTGAAGTCTAAAATAGCAAGTCATTTATATTCAAAAGGAAGAGAGTGGGTGAAAGAACAGAACCACGAGATGCTTCTGCATTGGTGGGGAAATCTGAGGAGAGTAAACTGTCCACTATAACACATAGTGAACAATCAGTGAGAAAGATGGCAATCCAGTTGCAGAGCGAGGAAGGCAGGCCATAGGATGGCAGTTTGCTAAGCAGGCCCCTATGCCAAATCTAATTGAATGCCTTTGAAATGTCGAGGGCAATCACCTGAGTTTCTCCAAAATTTCTCCACAGCTTGAGTCCAGAGGAGAGTGCTGAAAGGAAGAAGATCAGCTGTAGATCGCAAGTGATGAAATCCATATTGCTGGTCACTGATTTGCTGGTGTGACTCTAGGTGGTTCAAGAGTTAGTTGTTGATGACCTTCTCTATAGCTTTAGAGAGAAGAGAAATGAGACCAACTGAATAGTAGTCGGTTGACTTTTATCACCTTGCTTTGAGATGGGTTGGATGTGGACCTATTTCCATGTTGTAGGTAGATAACAGTTGAACAGGATATTTTGAAGCGGTGATGCAGGTTCTGGGTCACAATTTTTTAACACAATAGGTGGGATACCATTAAGACCAGATGTCCTGTTTGTGTCCAGGTTATTTAGGATTCTTCAGATTTCTTTTTGTTAGAAGATTATGGGTGACATGAAAGGTACTGTTCTTGGTAGAGTGGAGGGAACTTTTCCCCAGTCTTCAATGCAGGAACTGGAAGAGAAAAGTGATGCCAGTAAGCTAGCCTTGTCTTTAGGTGAGGTAACTACAGTACCATCTGGATGTGAGAATGCTGGAAACCTGGGTGGGCAGGAGTTGTGCCCAATGGACTTGGCAAGGAACTAGGAGTGAATGCCAATTGGGCAGGAGGCAAGTTTGCCATATTTAGCCCTTTCAAAGTCTGACTTGGACTTAGTGATGATTCTTTTACAACTGTTGCGAGCTGCAGTGTAGGTAGAGTGGGTAGCTGGAATTTTGGTCTTGAGCTATTCATGGTAAGCAGAGGTTTTTTATTTTACACAGTTATCACACTCTTTTGAGAACCAAGACTTGGATGGTGACTGAGTATTTGAAGTAGCATGAAGGATGAAAGCCTTCGTTCCTGTGAGGATGACTTTTGTTATTCGGTTTGAGCAGGTGTTTGGATCAGAGAAGCTGAAGTAGTACTTGGACCATGAGAAGGAGGAACAGAAGTCAAGGAGGTCCTCCCAGTTGGCACTCTTATAGTGCCAAAAACATGAGACTATGAACTGGTGAATGAAGGTAGTTCTGTGGCAAAAAAGACTTGTATGAGGTTGTGGTCTGAGTTACCAAAAGGAGAACCAACAACCAAAGTACCTGGAAGGGGAACTTATTAGGATGAGGTCAAGTGTGTTGGCAATTTGAAGGGGGAGGGGTTGTCAGGTATTCTGATCGGAAGACTGATGATCTGAGACAGGTCATTGCTGATAGAAAACGCATAAGCATTTCCAGTTTCACCAATCAGCCTGCTGATCGGTGAAACTGGAGAAGGCGAGCCCATATGAGTTGTGGATATTGAAATCCCCAAGATGGATGACCTCACTAGTGGAGTATTCCCACTGCAGAAAGTTGAGCTTTAAAGAGAGATAGTTGAAGAGGTCACAGTGGTTGATGGAGTTTGTAAAGTGACGGAGGGAGTATTTGAAAAGATCAGGTTGGTTTGGTAGAGAAATTTTGAGCCAAATGTGGTGGAAAGAGTTGTGTAATGTGTAATTTGGGCAGTTGAGATGGACAGTGGTTATTGCGGCTGCTAGTTGGGGTTCTGGTAGGAATGGTACTTCTGGTTTAGATGATAGTAGGTGGTGTGCACATTGTTTATACTGCTGTTAAGGCCACAGATATTGGTGAAGTGGATGTGGAAACTTTTTTTTGGTAAGAATTAATATTGGTGGGTTGTTTTATTGGATTTCTGTTGTTTTTTTATGATTCTTTTGGTTGATTTGTAATGTTTTTTATGATTGGTTTTTAGATGTTTTTTTATATTTGGATTTCTTTTTTGTTTTTTGATGTTTTTTTAACTATTTTTTGTGGAAGAATTTTTGTGATCTGCAGTTAAATAGCATTTCTTTGGGTTGTGGTCCATTATATTTGATTAGGAAGAGATAAAGAGAAAGTGGGGCAAACAGTGCGATGCGACAGACTTGCAGACATACTACTCACACAGAGGGAACTCGGTCTTCTGTCCATATGTGGCCTTGACTTTCTTATCAATTTTCTAATTACTCGGTAACACTTCAGAAGTTTTTTGGCAACATTTGAGAAATTATAATTGCAAACAAAATATCTTCTGGAATTCAGCCAATGAAAAACACCATATAACCACTTACATACACCATATGATAATCAAACAAAGGAAACTTATTAGAGTTTCCTACTTACAGGCATATAAATTTTATATATATATATATTGTTGTGCAGAATAGAATTACTTTGGTATTTGTAAAGAACTACACAAATGACATCCCATTAATTAGAGATAAATATAACAAGGAAGAAAATAACTGCAAACAATCATAAAATGATGTGTTTCAAAATAGCATTCTTGTCAGTTACACTTCTTATTACACAGCAATTGTACTGTAGACATAATTTTGTTTTGCTTAGTTCTGCTACTGAAATTAAAAGATATGATGCCAAAATTTAGCAGAGATCTTAAACGGAAAATTTTAAAAAATTCCATCTGGTCAGAAAGGAATTACTGTCATTGTTTTGAATTTTCCAGCAATAATTCTGCCATTTCAAATGAGGTATCTAATCTTCTTCCACTTGGTGAGATTGACCATGATATGATCACCATGTGGGGACCAGCCATACTTCTCTGAGGAAAAGATACATATATGTGGAACTACAAGGCAAGTGATTATGCAAACCTTGGCCTGGAGCTATAGTATGGAATGAGTAGTTAAGTTAAAAAGAGATAAATGCTGCTGGGAGTAAATACTGATCTAGATCTATTTAACAGTATTAATTTCTGTATGTAATTCGAAGGTCAAAAGGCTAAACAAGATAATTTCTAATTTCTTGGTAACACTTCAGATAAACAGGATAGATGTAAAATGGATAGAAATATAAAAATGGGGAGATAAGAAAGCAATCTGGAAGAAGAAGAAAAAAAAAGCATTATGAAGGTGACACAAGATGAATAATGGTAATAATCAATTGCATGGGAAGCACAAAGCAGATGACTCAGTTGGTAAGAATAGCAAAAGTGCAGTATGAGCAGAAAAAAGCTAATTACGTCAAGAAGAATCCTAGAGAATTCTGGTAAGTAGAAGAAAGAATGATTATGGTAAGATGATGTTAATGGGTGAAAATGATGCTACAGAGGATACAATTGAGGTATTCCATGTTAGGCCATATTACCCTCATAAGCATGAGAAGCTTAAATGTAGAAGGAATGGGAAAGATAGAGACTGATCAGGAGCAAGTAGGAGGAATTAAGTAAAGTTGATATCAATAAGGCAATAGGACTGCATGTTTTAAGGGAATGTTCCAGAGGGTTAACAACAGCTTTGACATACTTTTTTAACATGAGTCTTGCAAAAGGGCAAATCCCAAGGAGTAGAAAGAGAGTAAAAAATTGTTCCATTTCACGATGGTGATGATGAGACAGGCTACAAATTATAGATGTCTGGAGTTGTAGTTAAGGTGTTAGTGAGGACTATGATGCTGAATTTGGTGCATAATTAGGTGTGTCAGTGTGATATACTTAGATTTTTTCAAGGCCTTTGATAAAATGCCACACAAAATTTTTGTAACTAAATTGGAATGACTAGAGTTAGAAACCAGATGAGTGAGTTAGGTGACTGGTTATCAAAGGGATATTGGAAAGTTGTGTTTGGAGAAGTATCCCAAAGGGGGAGAGTGATGCATCTTTGTTTAACTTGTATGTTAATGATATTGGAAGAGGTTTAATTGGAGATATGCAGTTAGCAGATGATGAAAAAGCTGGGGAGAACTATGAGAAATGAAGCAGATGTGACCTAACAGGAGGATATGAAATGACTATAAGTGGGCATGTGAGTGAAAAATGTTGCAAAGCATGAGGTTTTGCAATTTAGCAGACAAGGATAGGATGTAAAATATACAGTTGGGGGAAATTTTGAAGAAGGTGGAAAAGATATGAGAGATCTGGGAGTGATAGTGGACAGGGACTGGAAGTTTAGGGGATCACATCACTTAAGCTGAGAATTCATCATAGTCATCACATCAGATTATGGCAATGATGAGGAAAACTTTGATATGCTGAAGTAAAGAGGTTATGATTTTCCACTGATGAATTATTGTGCACAGATTTGACTACCTGGTTTTCATGGGGTGAAGATATATTAGAAAGGATCCAGAGTGATTGACTAAAGTAGCTTCAGGTCTTTGGAATGTGGAGTATGAAGAAATATGGAGAGAATGCCATTTATAGAACCTCCTGAATAGGAGGAGGGGAAGGGAGGGGACGTGACTGAGACATAAGTTAATGTGGAAAAGATTTTTTCAGATCGGGGAGAGAGGGGGGGGGAGAGAGAGAGAACAACAGGCCATTCCTGGAAGATGTAAGGAGGACATGTGCAAGGAAATGTGGAGAAGGTTCTTTGCATAGAGAGCAGTTAACAAGTGGAATGTATTGCCTGAGAGTGTGAGGAGGGGAAGATTCTCTTGTAACGAGGCTTTTGACTCCACAGAAGTCCAATATTATTAATAATAATACCAAGAAAACATAATTTTGTCATGCTCTCACCCAGCACATTCTTTTAGTTCATGGAATCACTATACAATATTCTTACTCTCTCTCTCTCTTTCTCTGAACCTTTCATACTTGTTTTCCCTTTTATCTTTTTTTTTTTCTGTACTCATCCCATGCACTGTCCCATGGATGACTCCATGCAAATGCCCTATTTATCTCATTATGGCTACCTCTTTAATCTCCTGAATCTTCCATCATTTCTTTTATGCTATCATTGGTATTTTGTTCACTATTGATTACTTTTCAAATGCAATCGCATTGATATTCTTTCTGATGTTCACATTTTGTTTCAAAATAGGTACGTAAGCTGTCATGTTTGTAGAAATGAAAGACAAAAACTATGTACAATAACTTGAATAATTATGTTCCATTGTCAATGTACTGAAGATACCTTAGATACTAAGGCAAAATTTTACATCTATTAAAATTATTCTAAGTAAGTTTTAGTTTCTGTCTACAATTTCCAAACACTCACATTTTTGTGTCTTTTATGGATACGATTGCTTTTTTCTCATTATTATTATAACTTCTGGCACTTATTTTTGGAAACTTTGATATTCTCTCTGCTATTCTTGCTTTCCATCCATAAATCTTCCTTTATCTTCAGTAACAAAAGCATTTCTCACACAAACATATCATTAAATCTGCAATGTTAAACTTTCAAAATAATGATATGATATGATAGTCATCTGATATAATGACTGTCTTGTCTCTCATTGTTCTGTTCTACATCATATAACTGATATATATTAGTGCCATATAAATGCACCATGTTCAAACAACATACAACAATATGATATAAGCTAACACACAATTCAAATATACCAATAAAAAAAAAAAATACAAATGAACACAGTCTCATTATTATTTCAGAAACATTAGTTATCTTTCTCCAGCAAGCTAAATGGCAAACCATAAGCAAAACATGGTAATAAAAGTCAGTAAAACAGTGAGGTATTTAAATATTAACGATCTATAGTCTATGATCATGTATGCTTACCTTTTTATCTTCATAATGTAGAATTTTGGCATACAGTTGATGTTTTTCTTTTGCAGTGTACTTACTGTTTTCTCCGAAATCTGAAAATGTTCTAAATGCACAATGTGAAAAAAGGTGTGAGAAATTAATGTAAGAGCATATGTAAAAAATCTGATTTATAGAAAGAAAATAATATAATTGTGAAGTATAATGCATTAAATTCTGCAATTAATCTTGTGATTCCATGGAGACTTTGAAATAATACTTTCTTTCTTTCCTAATCCTCTTCTTCTACCTTTTACAGTACCAAGGTTTTTTATCCTTACAATTACAACTGTCTCAAGGATAAGGTGGCTGGCCTTATGCCTTCTGGTGTGCATATGTCTGTAGATGTGTGTGTTCACAGAGCCAGATTGCCTGTTCAGGGGGGAATCAAAAATCCGAGTTTCCGGGTGCAAAAACCCCCTACCTCTGTATGAGACCAGATAACTCAAAAAAAAAAAAAAGAAAAAAAAAGAAAGAGATAAGATAAAGGTTCCTCATGTCACTGATGGAAATCAAATCCAGGTCTTTCTGACCAAAAGGTTTTGTCTATAATGACTGAACTACAGCCTCGGAAATAATACTATTAATATCAAATATTTTGTGTGAGATATCAGAAGCATTTTCCCTCCCCTGTTTTTAGGAGTATCTGAAAAGGCTGAAAATATCAGTTTAATGTGGCTAAATGTAAAGTCCTCTGTAATGTAAGTTAAATGTAAGATACTCTACTCCTCCAGGTTGGGGGGGGGGGGGGTTTGCATAAGGCTGGTTACCTTACCAAGTAAAAAATGTCTACAATTCAGATGCTTCAACTAGAAAATTCATCAGAGAGAAACAACGAAAAATGACAAAGGATAAAGACAAATGAATAGGAATCTTGGACATTTGAAAAGTAGGCCACATGGAATGTATGAAGCACAACAAAGGAATTAGAATTAGCAAAACAACGAAAAACTAAAAATATTAATATAGCCATGATAACAAAAACAAAAAAAAGAAATTAAAGGGAACAAAAGCTATAGCTATAGATGAGAGCAGTATCAAAGAAGCAGAAGGTTACAAGTGGGAGTTCCACAGGACTCAGTACTGGGACTTATATTGTTTAACTTTTATATCAATGACATTGTCAATGGATGTCAAGGGGATATGCAATTGTTTGCAGATGATGTAAGGCTGGGAAGGATTATTATTAATAGTGCAAATGTGGCAGTTCTTCAAGAGAATTTGAATAAAATGGACAGATGGGCAAATGAATGGGTATGCAAGTTTAATTCAGCTAAATGTAAAGTCTTTAAGTTTGTAATGCATCAATGAGAGGCTGCATACTCTCTTGGAGGAACTGTACTGGAAGAAGTGGGGTAGGCAAGGGATCTTGGGGTGATGACTGATAGAAACCTGAGATTCAGAGAACACATTGTTGCAAAGGTGGTGAAGGTAACCCAGAGGATTGCTACAATGCTGAGAAGAACAATGACCTGCAAAGATAAAAGAGTTGTCATTCCATTGTATAAAACCCTGATCAAACCACACCTGAACTACTGTAATCAAATTTGGTCCCCAGTATTTGAAGGGAATAAATTAACAGTGGAAAGAGTGCGTGCAGAGGAGGACAACAAAGATGATATCAGGAGTGTACAGTGTTGGTAATGAGGATAGGCTGAGGGATCAAAAATAGGTTGTGGACTGCAAAGTTTGGTAGATAGAAGAAGGAGAGGTGATATGATTGAGACATTTAAACTGTTGAGAGGAAATTACAGGGTTGACAGTGGGGAGTTCTTTTGTTTGGTGGAACAAAGGGAAGGGGCAAGGACAAGGGGCCAAATCTGGAAGTTGTCAAAGGAAATCATGAGCAAGAGGGTGAGGTGTGGTTTCTTTGCATAGAGGGTGGTTGAACCGTGGAATGCATTGTCTGATATAGTTGTGAGAGCATGAATGGTGAATGAGTTCGAGGAGTGATATGATAGACTTCGTGTTTTCTACAGTGGGCCTCACACAATGTATCTTGTGACTCCATGGAGGTCCTGAATCATCATCATAATAATAAATTTTGGTTGTAACTTTAGATGATCATAAGTTAGGGAGTACCTATATAGAATGTTGCAAAGTACTTTTCATTTTTAATCTAGTTATATATTAAATCATGTAATGTAACATTTGTAAAGCCTTGTAACTTCTGTATGAGTATTTCTGATTAAATATCATCTGTTCCAATTACCTTTTCACACTTCAGGTTTCTAAGGCTTTTTCTATGACAATCAGGAGTACTCAATAATATCTGTCATTATTTATCTCATTTAACAATCTTTCAAAGTAATTTACTCTATATTCCCAATATCTTCAGTTTTTATGTCATTTTAATCAACATATTCCTTTTACTCTCCTCCATTTCTAAACTTTTCAACAGTCTCCAGAACATTTTGCTACCTTTGTGATATTTATTATTATTATTATTATGTGACACCTCCAAGGAGTCCATAGACTCATTGAGGGAGGGCACCTACTCTACAACTGTACACCACTTAATCCACCAACTACAGCAAACCGCTGCTACCATAATTTCCTACACCAACACCATCTACTGCCCACCACCACCACCACCATTATTTATGTTCTATATTCTTAAGTCCTCCCATGACTTTTGTTTAGCTACTTTTACACAATGCTTAGCTTTCTTCCATTTTTTTTTCTGTATTCTCTCAGGGCATCAGCTACTTGCTAGGAAATTTCAATATGCTTTCATCTTCTCCAGGATTGAGTTCACCATAAAATTCGGATATTTCTGTTCTTGCAAACAAGCACAACATATCTCCCTAGCTGAATCAATTAGTATTTTCTTCACAGTTTGTCACTGAAATTCCAAGGTCTGATTCTTGTTTTCAATAATCATTTTCATTTTTTCTCCAATAATGTTTGTATATTTGAGTCTACAGTTCACCTCTCAAAGACACTCAACTATGATTCATTTTAAAACTTTCTTAGATATTTTTAATATGATATTAATTTTTATCTTGCTCAATTTCAGATTCCCCAGTAGCGAAAAACTGACCGTACTTCTTGTGTATCTTCTTTTCATGTGAATTTGAGCATATCTTTATGGTTGAACATGGTGTTAGTGATAACTAGTCCATGTCCTGAACAGAAATCCAGCAAGTCCCATCATTATTAGATTGATACTTTTTTCCAGATTTTTCAAAAACATTTCTATATATTTGGTATTCATTTCACACTGAGTTGTTTAGATCTTTAACAAAGACCAAGCTGCCTTCTCTAATGACTTGAAAAATTCCTCCACAGGCACAATAAATGTCATCATCTAACTCTTTATCTTCAAATTATTATAAGTAGTAGCAGTATCTTCCTCAGATAACCTCAGTAGAAGCTTTGAGGAAAACAACAGATACACCACCTGAACAAACAAACAAACAAATTTATTAAAAATGAATGTACTCAGCAATTAGTATACTGAATTTTTGTTGTGAAAAAATGTAACAATAATGTTTTCCTAATATATACATATCTTCTTCAAATAACTTCAGCAAAAGCTTTGAGGAAGACAATAGATACTCCACCCAAACAACAAACAAATTTATCAAAAACAAATATACTCAGTAATTTCTATGCTGAATTTTTGTTGTGATAAAAAATGTAACAATAGTGTTTTAATAATATATCTGTAAATATGCTGTATACTAACAAACTTTAATCTTGATATTGAATTATTATTATCATTATTATTAAATTATATGTGTAAAATAAATAATATATAAAAATGGGATTTCAATAAAAAATTATTGAAATATAAATTCAAATGATAAAATGCAGAAAAAAATTATGTATACTCATAAAATTATTCCATACCAATATCATTAAAATGAAAAAGATCTCTCTTAGCACTGTTAAAAATACAAAGCAATTTTAAACCTGGTTTTACTCCATTTCCCAAGTAAGCAAACAGACAAACAAGTCAAGTTTGCGCCTGCAAGTGATGCAAGTCTAGCTGATCCTACAGGTAGTGCAAGACCAAGACAACTCGTGGTAAAGGTGGCATAAGCTCTGATCACTAATCTTAATATTTACCCTTAATACCAAAACACATCTCCAAGAAGGGGATGCATGATGCTTTGTATAAAAGGCAAGGGGCCACTATCCAGACCGGTTTCGACCTTTATTGAGGTCTCATCAGTGGGAACTAGGCTAGAAATACCAAGATTTAGTAATACAGAGCTTATAAGTATTTTACCAGAACAAGTTGCCATAAGGAGATATAAATGTAGAAAGTATTTTATCTTGGGTATAATAAATGTTAAAAATACCAAGCAATTTTAAACCTGGTTTTACTCCATTTCCCAATTAAGCAAACAGACAAACAAGCACCTGCAAGTGATGTAAGTCTAGCTGATCCTACAGGTAGTGCAAGACCAAGGCAACTCGTGGTAAAGGTGGCATAAGCACTGATCACTAATCTTAATATTTACCCTTAATGCCAAAACACATCTCCAAGAAGGGGATGCATGATGTTTTGTATTAAAGGCAAGGGGCCACTACCCAGACCGGTTTTGACCTTTATTGAGGTCTCATCAGTGGGAGCTAGGCTAGAAATACCAAGATTTAGTAATACAGAGCTTATAAGTATTTTACCAGAACAAGTTGCCATAAGGTGTTTTAAACTTATTAAATAAAAATCTCTGGAGGAGATATAAATGTAGAAAGTATTTTACCTTGGGTATAATAAATGTTAAAAATACCAAGCAATTTTAAACCTGGTTTCATTTCCCAAGTAAGCAAACAGACAAACAAGTCAAGTTTGCACCTGCAAGTGATGCAAGGTCTTGCACTACCTGTAGGATCAGCTAGACTTGCATCACTTGCAGGCGCAAACTTGACTTGTTTGTCTGTTTGCTTACTTGGGAAATGAAACCAGGTTTAAAATTGCTTGGTATTTTTAACATTTATTATACCCAAGGTAAAATACTTTCTACATTTATATCTCCTCCAGAGATTTTTATTTAATAAGTTTAAAACACCTTATGGCAACTTGTTCTGGTAAAATACTTATAAGCTCTGTATTACTAAATCTTGGTATTTCTAGCCTAGTTCCCACTGATGAGACCTCAATAAAGGTCGAAACCGGTCTGGGTAGTGGCCCCTTGCCTTTTATACAAAACATCATGCATCCCCTTCTTGGAGATGTGTTTTGGCATTAAGGGTAAATATTAAGATTAGTGATCAGAGCTTATGCCACCTTTACCACGAGTTGCCTTGGTCTTGCACTACCTATAGGATCAGCTAGACTTGCATCACTTGCAGGCGCAAACTTGACTTGCTTGTCTGTTTGCTTACTTGGGAAATGGAGTAAAACCAGGTTTAAAATTGCTTGGTATTTTTAACATTTATTATACCCAAGGTAAAATACTTTCTCTCTTAGCACATTAAATGAACCAAAAATTAAAGATGCCAAGAAATTATATTCTTGGTTTCATCCTTTATTCAAGTGTAAGCAAAGTTTGCACGCAAAGAAACTTCATGACTGGGCTACTTGTATATAAAGGCTAATGACTCCACATCAGTTGCCTTAGTACACCATAATGGAAGGTGCATATCCTTAAGGACAAGTATAATGCTATGCATTATGGGAAGGGCCACTATTCAGACCAGGTTTGACCTTTATCGAGGTTTCATCAGTGGGAGCTGGACTCAGAAGAGATACCAAGGTACAGACACAGAACGTTACCGGTTTGATGGGTAAAGCATGCATGCTCTTCATATTCCCCAGTGTCTGAGAGGGAAGTTCTTTGAGTGGAGAGTTATTGAGCTTTAAGCTAACCCTGGAAGGGCAGTGAGATTAGCTATGTTCAGCTGAGCATAGAATTGACTTGGGCCTTTTGTATTTTTAGAATTCTGCTTCATTGTAGTCTGAAGTTTGCTTGATCAATGGGTTTGGATGATTGCTTGTCTTGGTGAAGAACGTTTCTGCTAGATCATGAAGGATTGATGTGATGTAGGGAACATTGACTTCTATGTGAATCTGGGAGTTTCTAATGAACCATGGGGTGTCCAGAATCATTCTCCGGCATTTATTCTGTATCCTCTGCAGTTTTTGAATGTCTGTATCCGAGGTATGGCTCCATGCAAGAGATGCGTAAGTGATGACTGGGCATATTAACATCCTGTATATGAGTAGTTTGTTCCAAGTATCCAGTTTGCTTCTTCTGTTGATCATGAGGTAGAGTTGCTGATTACTATGGATGTCTTCGAGTTTATGTGTTTTATGTGACTGGTGAATTGAAGTTTTTTGTCAAGCATCAAGCCGAGATATTTGACTTCAGTCTGCCATGGAATCTTGACTCCTAGCAGCTGTATGTCCTCCTTGGTCTGGACCTTCTTTTTGGATAATAGTATGGCTGAACTCTTCTGGGGGTTTGCTTCGATCCTCCAGTCCATCAGCCACTTCTCCAATGCATGAATACTACTTTGGAATTTTCTGATATCCAGTTTGGGGCTAAGAGATCTTGCTAATCATTATCATCTGCATATAACGTAGTGATTGTTGAACTTGGGTTTTGAGGGATATTAGCTATGTAGATAGAAAACAGCAGGGGGGGCCAGAAGCCAGACACCTGCTAGGATCTTGCATCTTACCCCAAATCTATATCCCCATACAGACCAAGAAAGGAACTGCTCACATAGATAAAGTTGAAGCTCTAATTGACAGCTTGGAAACTCAATGTAACCCCCTCTTATGAAAATCTGAACATCAACCTTATCCACAAGATTCACCGCCGAGTCAAGCAGGTCTTAAGACAACAAAAGGGCAACTCAGAACCTATCGCACTCACTTCTCCAGCAGAAGTTACAATATCATAACCCATCTGAACAACAACAACAAGGCTCCAGGTCAAGATGGAATCACAAACAGAATAATCAAACTACTCCCCACTCATCTAGTCAACATAATCAATGCCATCCTCAGATTCAAGCATTTTCCCATAACTTGGAAGAAGGCAGATATCACACCAATCAAAAAGATTGGAAAGAACTCTCAACTCCCCGAAAGCTACAGACCTATCAGTCTTCCATCCAGCCTTGAAAAGGTTGCGGAAAAAGTGATCCTTACAAGGTTTCAATCATTACTAAATCACTTAAGGAATTGACAATGTAGATACAAATATAAATTAAATTACACTTTAATAAATATTTCCGCTATTTTGGCAACGTCACGTTGCCATCTTCAAAAGGCACGTGCATGTAGGCACTACAACACAGTAACTGAGAATGAAGTGATGAAGCTATTGTTCTCAAGCTATTGTCCTTAAGTGATTTAGTAATGCATAACCAATGTATAAGCCTGTCTATGAGAATTACCATCATCCACAGAGATGCGATCGCACGGAAGGCCCAGCAACACGGTAAAATGAAGTTGAAGTTGTCTAGACAATTAAATCGTCTAACTTTCCTAAAATGCTGCCGGGATAATCAAGTAATCCCGAATTGTGTAAAATTCAAGAACCGTTTTGTTTCACAAAAAGCTGTCCGTATATATAACCATGCCAGCTACGCTTTGCTGCGGGAACAAATCGCCGCTACGCAGTTTCTCTTAGCAGACATTAACAAAGCTATTCGTGCGTTTGAAGAAGAGCTTACATGCACTTTATATCACGAGCTTTGGTCAATTTTACATGACGTCTCATGTACCGCTGCAGACAAAGAATTTGAAAAAATACAAGGTCGACATGAAAAAATTCGAAAAATTAAAAAAGAACTCAACAGTCAATCAAAAACTTCCTACCAACACCGCAATCAACCTTTCTTCAGTCACCCTGAAGCCTGAAGCACTCAACACGCTTTCACGTGGCTACAACTTCGCCATTGCTCCCAGAAAAATACCTAGTGAGGATATTATGATCCAGATCGAACGCAGAATCCACCACCTTCCAAATCAAATCGCCAACAGTGTAAGACTGGATGTAGCTTGTGTCCTCTCCAAAGCAAGACCACCAAAAACCAGCATATCCAACAAGGAATTTAAAGCTCTGCAGGAAATGAGGAATAATAAAGAAATAGTTATCACCAAAACAGATAAGGGAAATGCAACTGTAGTACTTAACCAAAAGGACTACACAGGTAAGCTTAATGCTCTTCTATTAGATCGGGCTACTTACCTCCCTATCGAATACAATCCCACCAACTCACAAATCAGAAAACTTCACAGGCTCCTTAAGAAAGTAATTTCTTGGCCTGTAGCAGTTACCAACAGATTAAAGCCGTTTAACTCTATACCCCCCCCCCCCCGTATTTATGGACTCCCAAAAATACATAAAGAAAATGTGCCATTACGTCCCATAGTGGATGGCATTGATTCCCCCATATACAAATTAGCTAAACATTTGGCCAAAGCACTCACACACACTATACTGGCAACACACCATCACACACAAAAAACTCAGCCCACTTCAAAGCCAGCATAGAAAACCTTACACTCCAACATACTGATATAATGGTCAGCCTTGACGTCTCCTCCTTATTCACAAATGTCCCACTCAAGGAAACTTCTGAGCTAATCCAAGCTAAATTTTCTCCCAATATCAAGATATCTCAGCCCTATTTCAGTTCACAATGAACTCAGGCTATTTCGTTTGGCAGGGAAAATTCTACAAACAAATAGAGGGGACAGCCATGGGTTCACTACTCTCCCCACCCTTGGCCAATTTCTTTATGGAGACCTTTGAAGCCTTAGCCTCTGCCCCACAAAAACTAACCATATGGCTTTGCTACACTGATGATGTGTTCTCTACTTGGCCAAATGGCTCTGATACACTCCTCTCCTTCTTAACACACTTAAACAAACAATCAACACCCCAGAATCTCTCCCTGGAAAAAGAGGAAAACAACAGCTTCCCTTTCCTAGACACACTAGTCAGCCATCAGCCTGATGTTTATAGAAAATCCACCCATACAAGCAGGTACAATCACCAACAATCCCCCTCCCCTCACAACAACATGGAGTGGTGAAAACACTATACAACAGGGCTAAACTAATCTGTTCTAACAATATGGCCCTAAACATTGAACTAAATCACATCCTCAACACTTTCTCAGTCAATGGCCATCCCCCCCCAAAAAATCCAAAAAATATTGAAAGCTACAAACCACGACCCCCCCCTCCACAACAAGGATTATTCTAAATCCATCACCATTCCCTACATCCGAGGCACCTCAGAAAAAATTACCAGAATCTTAAAAAAACATGACTTGACCTCCTGTTACAGACCATACAGAAAACTAGCATCCCTTATCTACTCCACTAAAGACCAACCACTTCCCCTAGACCTACCTGGTGTATACCAGGTCCCTTGCAGCTGTAAACTGTCTTACTTTGGCCAAACAGGCAGGACAGCAAATATCAGAATTTTGGAACACAAGGACTACATCTGTTTTCAAAAGTACAGCCATTCTGGTCTTGTAGACCATGTTCTGGATACACGCCACAGAATACGGTGGAAGAAAGCTACAGTAATACACCGTAGCAAATACAAATTCAAAAGACTATTTATGGAATCAGCCTCAGCCCTAAGAAACTCTCCAAACCTCAACAAATTTGGTTGTATGAAACCGCCCAAAATTTGGGAGCACTACATCAGCAGATCTTCAGCCCAACAGCCAAGAACACCTACTTAGCCTGCTAGAGGGCACCATCAGGACTTTCAGGAGAACAATAGCTTCATCACTTCATTCTCAGTTACTGAGTTGTAGTGTCTATGTGCACGTGCCTTTTTTATAAGTTCCTTTTGAAGATGGCAATGTGACGTTGCCGAAATATCGGAAATATTTATTAAAGTGTAATTTAATTTATATTCGTATCTACGTTGTCAATTCCTTAAGTGATTTAGTAATGCATAACCAATGTATAAGCCTGTCTACAAGAAGGCTTCAATCAGCAAGAGATAAATTAGGTATTATTCCAAATGAGCAGTTCAAATTCAGAAAATACTACAGTACTGTACAACAAATACACTGAATGGTCAAATATATCACAACAGATTTCAACTGGAATCTCCACACAACTGAGGTCTTTATAGATGCTGTGAAGGCTTTTGATAAGGTGGCATCAGAGTCTTCTGTACACACTCATCAAATTCAATATACCAATTAATTTAATAAAAATAATTGACACATACCTCAAAGAAAGTGGCCCCAGTCCAGCATGCACGTTTGAAAGAGAAGGATGGTGAGAAAGAAAGCCGAAAAAATGTTAAAAAATCAGGAAAAAAGAAAACGAGCAATTTGAAAACCATAACGGATGTTAAAAGGGACAAAAGTGAGGCGAGCGTGGAGGAAAGAAACGAAATTGAGAGAACGAATTAAAGTAGAAATGGTGTGACGCAGAAATCGCAAGTGAAAAAAATCGAAAGAATAAATGATAGTGAAAAAAGAATGAATGATGGCGAAGGTTGGATGCATGTTGGACTGAAAGTACTGAAACAAAGAAAGATGAATGAGAGTAAAAGTGAGAAGAATGATAGCGAAAGTTAAACGCATGTTAGTCTGAAAGTACGGAAACAAAGAAAGATAAATGAGAGTGAAAGTGAGAAGAATGATAATGAAAGTTGGACGTATGTTGGACCGAAAGTACAGAAACAAAGAAGGATGCATGAGAGGGAAAGTGAGAAGAGGGGGGGTCGAGAGTTAGAAAGTTAGAAAGATTTAATGATAGAGAGAATGTATTGCAAGATTCGGAAAGTGAATTGGATTGGATGAGGCAAGAAATGAAATGGATGCGGAATGAAATTAAGAGAATTCAGGTCAAAACTATTAAAATAAATCATGATGGCATGAAAGAGATAACGAAAGATGAGCGAGTGGCTTTGTATGGTGACTCCATTATTAAAGGTGTGCTAGAGGATAAAATGCACAAGATATGTTTTCCAGGCAGTAAAATGAGTAGAGTGATTGAGGCATTAGATATGAGGCGGGAGCGAGCAAAAGAGTTAATTGCATTAATTGGTACAAATGATTTGAGAGAGAACAAAGAGCATGTCAGAATGAATGTCAGGAGGCTGCTTGGAAAGATAAAAGAGAATAGTGTGACAGGAAGGGTAGTCTGTGTGTTGCCAAGGTATGATTGTGGTGAAATGAGGCGGAGAGCAAGGATTATGAATGATATTCTGGCTGAAATGTGTGAGGAGATGGGAGTACAATTTGTTAATGTGTGGGATGAGTTTGAGGGATGAAGTGAGCTGTATGGGAGCGATAGACTGTATTTGAGTGGTTAAGGTGTGAGTCGCTTGGAGAGACTGCTGCTGGAAGGTAGAGAAGTGAATAGAGAGAATGAATCAGATCGAGAGGAGAGTGATGTGGAAGAGCAGGAGAGTAAGACAGGAGAGATTGAAGAAGTGGAAATGACTGGGAAAGTGAGTGGTATGAGTATAGAAAATGAGAGAATGAGTGTGCAAGAGGAGCAGGGAAACAGGGAGGCTCAGGGTGGACAGGGGTACACAGCGTGAGAAAGGTGGATGCTCCAAGAGGAGTTGAGAGCATGTGTAGGAAAGAAATAGGATGACCAGGGATCAAAAGGAAACAGATGAAATTGAAAAGGATTCTAAAATGAAGAAGCAGAAAGGGAAATGGCCCCAGTCCAGCATGGAGAGATCACATCGAGTGAGTGGTATCAGTGGAACTAGCTGCAGATCCAGAAATGAGCTGTCGTGTTTGTATACCAATGCTAGAAGTATAAGAAACAAGGCGGACGAAATGGTTGCACTAAATGCGTCTGTTCACCCAAAGATTGTCAGAATAAGTGAGACATGGTTAGATGAGGACGACATCCTGACAGGAATAAAGATGGAAGGGTATGACATGTTTCGTGAGGATAGAAGGGGTAAAAAGGGAGGGGGAGTGCTATTGATGATAGAGAAAGAGTTATGTCCATACAAGGTAGAGATGCAAGAGGGAAATAGGGACAGTGGTTTTGAGGCAGTATGGTGTGAGATAGAGGTGAATAGAATCCAATACTTGGTGGGATGTTGTTATAGACCTGGTAATGTGGATGGTGGTGATAGTGAAATGTATAGTCAAATAAGCCAAGCAAATAAGAAAAGGGTGATCATTATGGGTGATTTTAATTATGGCAATATAGACTAGAATAAAGAGATAACAACTGGAAGTAAAGAAAATGAGTTTCTTGAGTTTTTGAGGGATAACTACCTCAGACAGTATGTAACAGAGGGCACACGAGGATTAAGGGTCTTGGATTTGGTCATCTCATCAGAGGATGTAATTATGAATGAGGTGTCAAATCATCTACCAATTGGTGAAAGTGACCATGAGGTGATTACCTGGGTGGTTGCCAGCAGTGCAAGGACTCCTGTGAAAAAAGGGTATATGTGGAACTACAAGGGGGGGGGGGGGGATGATTATGAAGAGCTCAGGAGACAGCTTGAGGGTGTAGTGTGGAATGAGGAGTTAGCTGGAAAAGAGATCAATGCAGCTTGGGGGATTTTCAAAAACTATTTAGTAGATGCAATGTCTAAATGAATTCAAAGGGTGAGAAGGTTAAATAAGGTAGGTGTGAGATGGATGAATAAAGAGATTAAGCATGCGATACATAGAAAAAGGGCACTGTGGAGGCAGCATAAGAGAAGTAGAAGTAACCAATTTCATGAGGTCTACAAAGACCAGGCAAGGAGGGTGACTTGGTTGGTGAGAGTAGCTGAACAGAGGTATGAACAGCAGTTAGCTAATGAAGCCAAAAAGAATCCTAGGGAGTTCTCTCGATATGTAGCCAGCAAAAGAAAGAATGATTATGGAAGGATGACATTGATTGGAGGAAATGGTATAAAGATAGCTGTTGCAGAATGTGTGGTGGAGATACTTAATGAGCAGTTCATAAAGATCTTTCAATCTTGTGAATGTGATTTCATGGAGAGATTGAGAGCAGTTGATGATGGAGAGGAGAGACTGACTGTAAGTGAGCAAGAGGTGTTTGGGGAGTTGAGTAAACTAGATGTAAATAATGCTATGGGACTTGATAATATATCACTGCGTATTCTGAAGAAATGTGCCAGAGAGTTGACACCTGCCTTGACATATTTTTTAATACGAGTCTTGCACTTGGTCAAGTTCCTAAAGAGTGGAAGGAGGGCAAGATTGTGCCATTTCATAAAGGAGGTGATCGAACTCAAGCATCAAACTATAGGCCTATCTGTGTGTCAGTTGTTGTGGTTAAGTTGTTGGAGAAGCTTGTGAGAACTAGGATCCAGAGTTAGGTTGACAACAATGGTATAATCTTTGATGGACAGCATGGATTTGCTAAAGGGAAGTCACGTTTTAGTAATCTACTTACTTATTACAATAAAGTGACTGCTTCCTTAGACAGAGGAGAAGGATACACAGTAATATACTTGGGTTTCACAAAGGCTTTTGATAGAGTACCTCATGATAAGTTGACAGTCAAACTAGAACAGATGGGGTTTGATATTAGATTAGTGTATTGGATTGGAGACTGGCTATCTGATAGGTATCAACAAGTTGTGTATGGGGGTGCGATATCCAGGAAAAGGAAAGTCACTAGTGGAGTGCCTCAGGGGTCTGTTTTAGGGCCATTACTATTTAACTTGTATATTAATGATATTGGCAAAGATTTGGATGGAGATATTCAGTTGCTTGCAAATGATGCAAAGTTGGGACGAACCATAAAGAGTAGTGAAGATGTTGTGGCTTTGCAAGAAGACTTGAATAAATTGAGTGATTGGGCAAGCAAATGGGGATGTGAGTTCAATGTTGCAAAATGTAAGGTTTTAAAATTTGAAAAACAAAGATGGGATGCAGAATTTATGCTTGCTGAGAATATATTGTTGGAGGTAGAGGAAATAAGAGATCTGGGGGTGATAGTGGATAAGGATCTAAAATTTAGGGGACACATTGCCAAAATTGTGAAGACAACACAAAGACTTCTGGGAATGATGCAGAGGACACTGAAGTGTAGAAGTAGGGAGATTCTTGTTCCATTGTATAAGGCTTTGATTAGACCACACATGGACTATTGTGCCCAAATTTGGTCACCGGGTTTTCAGAAGGATGAAGAGATGTTGGAAAGGGTCTAAAGGCGACTGACCAAGATAGTTTCTGACCTCTGGAATGCTGAGTATGAGGAAAGACTGAGAAGATGTAATTTGCAGAGTCTGGTGGAGAGAAGGAAGAGGGGAGATATGAAAGAGACCTACAAGTTGGTAAGGGGTTGTTATAAGATCAATGGTGGAGAAGTTCTACGGAGAATAATGGGAGATCAGGGGAGAACCAGAGGTCATCCCGGGAAACTGTATAAAGAGGGTGTGAGTAGGGGAGTGAGAGGCAGGTTTTTGTCGTGCAGAGTTGTGAATGATTGGAATGCCTTGCCTGAGAGTGTGGTGTCTGCAAAGAGTTTGAGTGTGTTTAAAACATGGTATGATGAGATGTGTGTGTGATAAAAGGACCTCCCAGATGAGTCTTTGACTCCATGAGGTCTTGGGAAATAATAATAATAATAATAATAATAAGTCATTAGCCTCTATATATGTGCCTTGCATTATGGGATACTAAAGCAATTGATAAGAAGTCATTAGCCTCTATATATAAGTGGCCCAGTTGTAAAGTTACTTCAAGCACAAACTTTCTTTGCTTTCTTAAATAAATATATATAAACATATAATATATAAAAACATAAATAAATAAATTAATTTATAGTACTGTATAAGCAAGTGAAAAACTTTCAACAAATTAAATGAACCAATGTAAATATTTATATGAAAAAAATGTAAAACAGATTACTATTATTATTATTATTATTATTATTATTATTAATATTTATGCATATTTATATATAACATTATTTACTCAACATTCTGTACTGAATATATATTTGGTGAACAGAAAATGTGATATTATTATATTTTAATTGTATATTTATAAATATTATGTAAATATCATGAAAATAATAAACTTTATCATTGGGAGAAAAAAATTATTTACTATATGTTTTGTAATAAACAGAAAATATGATGTGTTAATTGTAGCTCAGTGGATGTGGCGTTTACACACCACGGCGATTGGCCACACGAAGGAAGACTTGGTTTCGAGTCTAGTCGGCGACTAGAGGAAATTTTTCTAAGTCTTTTTTCGACCGGTTCCCGAGTTAGTCGATCTCTGGCATGGGCAAGCAGGTTTTTCCTCCCGGAAACTCAGGTTTTTCGTCCCGTAGACTCAAGAAAATCGACCGTAGAACCCACACTATTTCAGACATTAAATAAATTGTCTTAGGGTTAGAGACCATGAGATGGCGGCACATTTGAGCCGTCTCTCTCTTCACTGTGTACCGCTTAATTAGTGATAGCCTTGGGCCATCTATCTCTGATTGGTACCAGTGGAGATTGAACTGCCCACTCAGTCTCCAAAAGTTAGATGGGGCTAAATGGCCTCGCCTACTCCCGTATACGGAATAAAAAGGCGTTAGCTGGTTTTTTTTATTTTTTTTTTATTATATACTCTGTATGATCATATTTTATTTATTTATTTTTTATTAGGATTTCTAATTAAGAAAACAGTTGAATTTATAGAATTTAATTATACAGATGAAAGAATAATAGAAATCACACTTAAAAACAAACTCCAAACTTAAAATCAGGATCATCCAAATATATGCTCCCACCTTGTTCCACACTAATGAAGAGATAGAAGCATTTTATGCCTCATTGTAGCACACTCTAGACAAAAAAAGAAATACTAATCAAAACTTTACTATAGTAATGGGCGATTTTAATGCCCAAGTAGGTCTGCCCTCCCCCCAAATAGACACAATAGGACCATACATATATGGTACAAGCAGCAACTCAGGAATGGCTCTTACAGAATTCTCTATCAGTAACAAGCTTTACATTATGAATAGAGTTTTTATAATACATATACATAGCATATATTATATACTGTGTAATAATAAAGAAATAGTCCAAGATACCTCAGTACTAAATCAAGTAAAAATAGGAAGCATCCACCAACTGGTGAGAGCCAAAATTAAAATAAATCCCAAATTTGAAAGAATAAAATGGCTAAACTACAAAAAATCAAGAAGTTTTGACTAAAACCTATTGAAAACAAAAAGAAGGATTACGAAGAAAAACTCAATCAAAAACTAAACTTAATAAACATATTTGAAGAAAACATAAATAAAATAAGCAAAAACCTAATGAAAGTAATAATCTCAGCAGCCAACAAGTTCAAAAGCAACAAACAACAAAGAGACCATAAACTTTCAGAAGAAACCTTACAACTACTAAAAAAGAGACGAAATATGAAATGACAAAAACTTAACTTCTAAAATAGAATATGCAGAACCATGCAAAACAATAAGGAAAAAGATGAGAAATGAAATAAGAGCTAATGACACTACAAAAATAAAAGAAACAATTGAAAACAATAAAAATACTAAGAAACCATTTATCAGTTGGTAAAAGTCAAATAACTGCAATAAAAGATAAGAATGGAAACTACAATAAGGAACCTAGAACAAATCCCAAACAGACTAGAAGAATTTTATAAAAACACTAAGTGATTCTTCAATAGATAAATCATGTTAATAACTCTTAAATAACACTTCCCCATCACATATGGAATTCATCCCTCCATTCACCTCAGATGAAATAAAACAAGCATTAAAACAATGAAAAATGGAAAATGTCCTGGTGAAGACCTAATTCACATAGAATTAATTAAATGGGGAGGAAACAACATAATTCACCATATCACAAACTTACTAAATCTATGCCTAGACAAATGAAAAATACCAGAAAGCTGGAAAAATGCCACTCTGATACTGTTATTTAAAAAAGAAGACAAAGAAGAAGTAAAGAACTATAGAGCAATTAGTATTCTCTCTAATCTGTATAAAATTCTCACAAAAGCAATAACAAACAGGTTAACCATTCTTCTAGAATCAAATCAACCTGCAGAACAAGCAGGATTCCGTTAAGGCTTTAACATAAGAATTGAATTGATCATATTCATGCAGCAAAAAAACAAATAATAGAAAAAGCAGAAGAAAACCAATTGCCTCTCTGTTTAGCCTTTACTGATTATGAAAAAACATTTGATTCCATCAAAACTAATGCAATAATCAAAACACTCCAGAATCAAAAAGTTCCTGGAGAATATATGGACCTCCTCCAGGAAATATACCACACTGCAACAGCAACAATCCAACTTCACACAAGTAGCAATAAAATATCAATTGAAAAAGGTGTTCGACAAGGAGACTATCACCCAAAATCTTTACAGGAGTCCTTCAAGAAATATTTAATAATATAAACTGGACAAACCTTGGTATAAAAATTAATAACAGAAACTTAGCACACCTAAGATATGCAGATGATATCATAATTTTTGCAAACACTCCAGAAGACCTTAATATAATGATAGAAGACCTATATCATGAAAGCAGAAAAGTTGGTCTAAATATAAACAGAGAAAAAAACTAAAATCATGTTTAATCATTTTGTAACACTAAAAAACATAATAGAAAACAATTTCTTGGAAAGAGTCTCTTCATATACATATTTAGGTCATCTCATTGATCTAAACTAGGGGTCTTCAACGCATGGCCCACGGAGCTCTTTGGCGTGGCCAGCTGGCCATTTTGAAAAAATAACTACCTACCATTAAAACGTGATTAAATAAAAAATAATTTCAATAATGCTCGCAGTCACTAAGCAATACTGCGGTATTTAGAATTGTAAGATGCTTTCCAGATGCACAAGGAACGCTGTGCATTAGGATTTTATCCTAACACATGCTGTGCATGTGCTAGGATAAAATCCTATAAAAATAAATATTAAATAGACATGCTTCTTCAGCCATCTAATGGTGCCAAGCGGTACTTAAGTACTAGTACTAATGTTGCAGGTAGATGGCTAAAGTAGTAGTTCGTTTGAGTGCACTGTCTAGTGCCTTCCAGATACATCTCGAAGGTTCTCAATACTTCGTTATTTTCATATAAATACAAGAGGATTTCATCCACAGTCAGTCAGTCAGTCGTGAACAGTGTGATATTCGTGTATAAGCGCACACACAGGTTCATCGTGTCAGCCATAGCCTACCGTGGTTTTATATTGCCCAACTTTTTTCATTAGTGTGAGACATATTCAATGGATAAAAACTGTTATACAGCATTTTGGATCATTTTTGGGTTCACCTTCTATCACTATGGCATGTACGAGTAAAAAGCGAAAATCAAGTGATTTGTGTTGGGTTTTTAATGAAAAGTGGATCAATTTGTACGTTTTTTGTGCCAATGAGTTAAAGTAAGTTATGTAATAGCTGAAAAAATTGCTAAAAAATCAAAAGTCTTCTTGGACGGTGATTAGCCAGTGTGTTTAATTTGTCATGAGTCAGTGGCAGTATCAAAAGAATACAATATAAAACGACACTATGAGACAAAGCATGCGTCCAATTTCAATCACCTTCCAGGGCGGCTTCGTGTGGACAAAGTGAACCGTCTCCAAATTGATTTAAAATGCCAGAAGGGTAAGTTTAAAAGGCAGAGGGAAGAGAGCGAAGCATGCGTTAAAGTAAGTTATGTAATAGCTGAAAAAATTGCTAAAAACTCAAAAGCCTTCTTGGACAGCAAGTTTGTGAAAGAGTGTCTCATCGCAGCAGGGGATATTCTGTGTCCAAATAATAAGGATTCCCTAATCTTTGCCGGCATGCTTTGAAGATATGTACTTTGGTAGGAAACATTTATGTGAGCAGTTCTTCTCCAGAATGAAGCATGTAAAGTCCAAGAAGAACTCAGATTATGGACCAACATCTCAAAAATACTCTGGGCATAGCAACTTCCAACACTGATGCCAACATCGACAAGCTGGTCAAGGAAAATCATTGCCAAGTTGCCCACTGACATTGTAAAAAATGAATGTTTTCTTCATTAAGTTATCTTTTTTCAAGTACTGATTGTATTTACTTATCATGAACCCAACTCCTACCTACACTCTTAAAGCTGAGTTTGTTTATTTTTATAGACTTTTAAGTAAAGTATTAAATGCACAGTGTACCGTGGGCCTCATTGAAATGAGGCTTGTGGGCTTCGTTGAAATTTTTAATGCGGCCTGCACTGTCTGAAAGGTTGAAGACCCCTGATCTAAACTGTGGACTCCAAAAGGAAATAAATAGGAGAGTTCAAGTTGCCTGGAGTGCATTCAGAAAACTGAAAAGCATTTTTGAAAACAATGATGTCCCACTCTGTTTAAAAATTATTATTATTATTATTATTATTATTATTCAGGCCTCCATGGAGTCAAAAGACTCATCGTGGGAAGTCCTTCCTAAGAAACACAAAGTCTATCAAGACTCATCGAGGGAAGGGTCCCCCCTAAGAAACAAAAAGTCTATCATACCACTCCTTGAACTCACCACTCCATCAGGCAATGCATTCCATGGTTCAAACACCCTCCATGCAAAGAAACCACTCCTCACCCTCTTGCTCACAGTTTCCTTTCGTAACTTCCAGGGATGCCATTTAAAAGGAAGACATTTAACCAGTGTATACTTCCAGTCATCACATATGGTTGTGAAACTTGGTCGCTAGCAAAAGCAGTGAAAAATAAACTAGCAACAACTCAAAGAAAAATGAAGAGGTTGATGCTAGGCATCACATTAAAAGTAAATTTTTTAACTGCAATAAAAGATAAGAATGGAACTACAATAAGGAACCAAGAACAAATCCTAAACAGACTAAAGAATTTAAAAACTAAATAAATTACAGACTAAATCACTATAAAGGACTCTATAGTGATTCTTCAATTAAGAAGCAAAACACCTGGATAAGAAGCCAGACTCGTATCACTGATATCATTCTTCACCACAAGCGCCTAAAAAGGAAATGGGCTGGACATGTATTCAGAAGAGAAGATGAGCAATGGAACACCATACTAACGAACTGGATTACAGCCTGGTTAGCCAAGTGGTTAGCATATCCGCTCTCCAGCCAAAAGGATGTGAGTTCGAATCCCGCTGTGGGCATGGATGTTTGTGATTGTCTGTGAAAATACTAGTGGTGGTGGACAGTAGATGGCATTGGTGTAGATGATGCAGTTGGTGGATAACGGGTGGATGAGGTTTAGTAGTGGAGACAGAGAATTGTAGAGTAGGTGCCCTCCCTCGATGAGTCTTGGACTCCCTGGAAGTTTCAAATAATAATAATAATTCCAAAAGAAGGGAAATGAGGCCGAGGATGTCCTAAAAGAAGGTGGAGTGATGAATTGTCAAATTTTGTTGGGAAAAATTGGTCAATCATTGCCAAGAACAGAGAAAGGTGTTAGGAACTGGAGGAGGCCTTCATCCAGCAGTAGACAGAAAATGGCTGAAAAGAAGAAGAACCTCCATGGAGTCAACAGACTTAATCGTGGGAGGTCCACCCAACTACCAACATGTCTATCATATTGAGCTTTAGAAATTATTTACATTACCTGCACTCACAATGCACTTAGTCAATGCATTCCACTCACTAACAATTCTCCATGTAAAAAATCTGCTCCTAACGCCCTTTTTCACCACACCTTCATATAACTTCCAGGGATGGCCTCTTGTTCTTCCCATCTTAATATCCACTCTTTTTATAATTTCTTCTGTATTAATCTGATAGAATCCCTTAACTAACTTGAAGGTCTCTATCATATCTCCTCTTTTCCTCCTATCAATCAATCGTAATCCACATTCTCTCAAATGCCAATACTTCAGAGTCTGGATATCACTTTGGTTATTCGTCTTTGAATCCTCTCTAGTGTTTCCATAACACAATGAAAACTAGGTGACCAAATCTGGGCACAATACGCCATATATGATCTGACCAATGCTTTATATAGAGGCACCACCTCCCTATCCCTACATATCAATGCCCTTTTTATCATAGCACCTATACAATGTGCAGTCTTTGCAACATGTGTGATGTGGCCTCGAACTTCAGTCCACTGTACACCATCCCCTCCAAGATCCTGAATCTCATCCACTTCCTGAAGTCAAACTCCACCAATACAATATGTAGCCTTATGTCTCTGTATCCAAAGTGCAACCCCTTGCATTTATTAACATTAAAACTGCAACCCCACTCATTTGTCCAAGCTAAAAGTCTATTCAAATCTTTTTCACATCAGCACTACTCCTGATTATTCTACCTAACTTTGCATTATCGACAAACATTTGAAGATCCCCAGTCAATCCACATCACATACCATTAACAAACAGTTAAACAGTAGGGGCCCGAGAACAGAACCCTGATCCCATCTCCAATCCATTTGACCAATATACTATCTATTCCTATCTGCTGCAGCTTGTACACAAATTTATCAAATGGTAATCTATTGAATGCTTTTGCAAAGTCCAAGAATATCACTGTATATGATTCTCCCTTATCCAACACATTTGTTACCTTATCATAACACATACGGAGATTGCTAAAACAAGACCTGCCTTATAGTTCCACATATAGACCTTGATAACAACTGTTTCTTGTTTGATTACTATCAAAATCAATATCTCATGATCACTTTCACCAATTTTTCCAACCCCAAATTCATACACTTTGATCACAACTGCATATATACAGACTAGTCTATAATTGGAAACTTCTGTTCTCAAATCATGCTTGTGGAGAGGTATTATTTTGCCTTCTTTCCAGTGCTTAGAAATCTCCCCCACTGCAAGATTTTCATTAAACAACTAAGACAAGAGCATGGGCAACTCTTCTGCACATTCTTTAAAAATATGTGGTGATATATGTCATCCACTTTCACAACCTTATTAACATCTAACCTGAGCAACATTTGATACACCTCTGATTCTTTTCACCTTTAATTCTCTTAATTCTTGCCCCCCCCTTCTAGATGGGGGGCAAGAATTCACACCACTATGATATACACTGATGAAGTGTTTCTTAAATAATTCCACAATAACTTTGCTACTATAACTATCCACAATTGTTAAATTGTCATAATTATTTTTCCTCTTGCTTGCTACATAGTAGAAAAATTCTCTCAGATTGTCTTTGACCTGACTGGCCGATCTCTTCTCATATTCTACTTTTTCTTTTTTAACCATGCTCATCACTTTTCTGGCCTGCACTTTATATTTTTCATTCATCGGTTCACAGCAAATTCTTGTATTTTCTCCATAACAATTTCTTTTGTAACACTGCTTGCTTGTTTTCACCATTCATATTATCTCACTCCTACTATATTTATTTGCTTAACTCTTGGTATGCAGTTATGCATTGCTTGTGTTAGATACTGCTTTATTATTTCTCATTCACTGTCAATATATTATCTACACAATTCATCAACCCAATGTATTGATGCTAGTTTACTATGGAGCCTCTAATAATCACCTGCCTTATAGTTCCACATACAGACCTTGATAACAACTGTTTCTTGTTTGATTACTATCCAAATCAATATCTCATGATCACTTTCAACAACAGGTGGCAACATTGATACCTCATTCACAACTGCATCCTGCGAGGATATCACCAAATCTAATACTGATAAACCTCGTTTTACTTCCATCATATGCTGCTTTAGATAATTATCTTGCAGAAACTAAACAAATTGACTCTCCTTGTAACTATGCACTATCTCTTCTTTCCAATCCATATTCCTATAATTAAAATATTATTATTATTATTATTCAGGCCTCCATGGAGTCAAAAGAGTCATCGTGGGAGGTCCTTCCTAAGAACATAAAGTCTGTTAAGACTCATCAAGGGGAGGTCCCCCCCCCCTAAGAAACACAAAGTCTATCATACCACTCCTTAAACTCATTGACCGTTCTCGCTCTCACCACTCCATCAGGCAATGCATTCCACGGTTCAACCATCCTCCATACAAAGAAACCACTCCTCACCCTCTTGCTCACAGTTTCCTTTCGTAACTTCCAGGGATGGCCTCTTGTCATCACTCCTTCCCGCTGTTCAACCAAGTGAAAGAACTCTTCAGTGTCAACCCTGTAACCACCTCTCAACAGTTTAAAAGTCTCAATCGTATCACCTCTCCTTCTTCTATCTACCAAACTCTGCAGTCCACATTCTCTCAGACAATCCTCATAACCAAAATTGTATAGTCCTGAAACCATCTTTGTACCCTTTCCACAGTTAATTTATCCCTTTCAAATCCTGGGGACCAAATCTGAGAACAACAGTCTAAGTGTGGTCTGATCAGAGACTTATACAACGGAATGATAACCCTTTTATTCTGCAGGTCAGTGTCCTTCTCATAATTGCAGCAATCCTCTGTGTTACCTTCAACACCTTTGCAATATGTCCCCTAAATTTCAGGTTTCTATCAATCATCAACCCCAGATCTCTTGTCTCCCCCACTTCCTCCAGTATAATTCCTCCCACAGAGTATGCAGCATCCCATCGATGTTTTCCAAACCTCAAGACCTTACATTTTGCTGCATTAAACTGACACCCCCCATTCATTTGCCCATCTATCTAGCTTATTCAAATCCTCTTGCAGGGCTACCACATCTGCACTATTACTAATAATCCTTCCCAGCTTCGCATCATCTGTAAACAACTGAATATCCCCTTGCAATCCACTGGCACTGTCATTGATATAAAGGTTAAACAATATAGGTCCTAGTACTGAGCCCTGTGGGACCCCACTTGTAACCCTCTGCCTCCTTGAAACTGCTCCACCATACACAACTCTCTGATACCTATCAGACAGCCAATCCTGACTCCAGTTGACCAATCTGACATCCAGACCCATGTGCTGCAACTTAAATATCAGTTTATCATGTGGCACCTTGTCAAATGCCTTCGCTAAGTCTAAGAAAATTGCAGTATATGCCTTTCCCACATCTAATGTTCTTGTAACTTTATTATAAAAGGTTAGTATATTGCTAAAACAAGAGTGCCCATTCACAAATCTATGTTGACTCTCACAGATAACATTACCTTCATCTGCCCAATGCTGTATACGGTCCCTCACTACTTTCTCCACAGATCTTAACAACTATTGATGACACACAAACTGGACTATAATTAGACACTTCCAGTCTGTACCAGGTTTATGCAATGGCACTATCTTACCTTCCTTCCATTCCCTGGGCACCTTTGCCGAAGCCAGACTTTCATTGAAAAGTCAGGTTAAAGGCACTGTCAGTTCCCTAGCACATTCTCTCAAAACTCATGGTGAAATACCATCCAGTCCCAAAGCTTTACTGACATCCAGAGTACTCAGTATCTGAAACACACTCTCCTCCTGTACCTCTAAACCTCGAACCTGCCCTATCCCTCTAGCATTAAAACTGACTCCTCTAGGATGAAATACTCCAATATAGTGTTCATTGAACAATTCTGCTATGTCCTCTGCATCAGTCACTCTATTCTCATTTTTATCCCACAGTCATTTCTCCTCTTACTGGCCACATAGCTAAAAAATTCCCTAGGATTTTCTTTGGATCTTAGGGCCAATCTCCTCTCATATTCCAGTTTCGCTTTCCTTACCACACTAGTCACTCTTCTGGCCTGTGTCTTATATTCTTCATGCATCCTCTCTTCACCTGTCTCCTTATATATCTTCCATAGCTTCTTTTTCGCATGCAATTCCTGTTTAATATTGTTCGTCATCCACTTTACTCCAAATTGTGTCCTCTTCTTCACTCGTGGTATACAACTTACCATTGCTGCTAACAAATATTCTTTCACAATTTCCCACGCACTAATGATATCCCAGCCTTCCAATTCCTCCCTCCATGAAACTTCCCAAAGTTAGCGTCTAAGACTATTATAATCACCTGCTTTATAATTCCACATATGTTCCCATCTCTTTGATACTCCTGCATGTCTATTCATTTTCCAAGTCAAAACCATATGGTCACTCTATGCAACTTTTGGGAGAGATGTCATCTCAGTTATTATCAACTCTTCTGATGCTATAACCAAATCCAAAACTCTTGAACCTCTTGTTCCCTCTGTTACATGTTGCCTAAGACATTTGTCCCTCAAGAATTCTAGAAATTCCATTCCCCTATTGCTACATGCATCTTCCTCTCTGCAATTTATACTACTGTAGTTAAAAAGTTAAATTTCCCATTAGGATCATCTTCCTTTTACTTTCCCAACTGATTTGTCTAAACACATTTCCCAATCAATACTCTCCAAATTCCGTGGCCTATAACAGCATCATATTAGATATACTATTCTACTGATCTCAACTTCACACCAAATGGCTTCAAAATTTTCACACATACTACTATTTTCCACTTTGACTCATGAAGGACACAATTCCTCTGCTACCATTAACAATATCTTCCTCCTCTATCCATTCTTCATCCTTCTATCCATTCAGAAAATTTCATATCCTACCATTTCAAGTTCTGAGAGTATATCATCCTCATTTAACCAAGTTTCACTTATTCCAATTATCTTTGGGCATACTGACTCAATCAATGCTACAAACTCAGCCCTTTTATTTCTGATACTCTATACATTAGTATATAAGCAAAAAAATTCTCCACTCTTTGAGGCCATCCCATCAACAATTACTTTTTAATCTTTCTACTATAGTGCACTTCTCTTTTCATCCTGACCATCCCCATTTCTCTGATCCTGACTATGATTTTCATTTATATTCTTATCATCCCCCACTGATTTTACACTACATCACTTTTCTCTGCTATAGTCACTTACTCATTTTGTCAAACTTTGAAAAAATAAAATAAACTTGAACACTAAATCATATTTCTTTACGTAACTCTGAACTATAATAGTAATTGTAGCTCAGTAGAAGTTGTGTTTGCACTCAGCGCTAAATCGCCCAAAGAAAGACGACTTTGAGTTCAAGTCGAGTCGCCAACTACAGGAACTTTTACTAAGCCTATTAAGGATCGACTGAGGGAATGTGGACTGCAGAGTTTGGTAGATAGAAGGAGAGGTGATATGATTGAGACTTTTAAGCTGTTGAGAGGTAGTTACAGGGTTGACACTGGGGAGTTCTTTCACTTGGTGGAACAGTGGGAAGGAACGATGACAAGGGGCCATCCCTGGAAGTTACAAAAGGAAGCTGTGAGCAAGAGGGTGAGGAGTGGTTTCTTTGCATGGAGGGTGGTTGAACCATGGAATGCATTGCCTGATAGAGTGGTGAGAGCAAGAACGGTCAATGAGTTCAAAGAGTGGTATGATAGACTGTGTTTCCTAGGAATAATAATAATAATGATCATTATGGTATTATTTTCGGTATCAGAACGTAAATTTAAGGCCTGAAATTCTTATCGACCACCCTAATCTTAACAACAATGATGGTCTAAAAATTCCAAGAATATCAAAGGCACATATTCTACTCACATAACCTTTCTGCCAAAGAGTTAATTATAAATACGACTGTAGGTAATTCTGGATCTCAACTCGAATATAACAACTCCCATGTTAAATTAGGACATCACTTTTGCTCTAATAAAACTATCTATATGAAATTGTTCTCTGATGTTGTCATAAATAGAATATAGCTTTGATGTAGTTATTATTATTATTATGTGATACCTCCAGGGAGTCCAAAGACTCATTGAGGGAGAGTGTGCCAACAGCATCGAGCGATTGAAACCCTTCCAACAACTAACCACGCTCAAACTTGCTTAACTTTTTGCTAAGCCATTAGTAGCAGAGGCTCTACCAAATGACCAACCTTTACTGCCTTTGATGTAGTAATTTTTATTTATTTAATTAATTTATTTTTATTTTTTTCACTAGAGGTCAAGCCAGCAGAATAACCATTGATCAAATCATTGTGTCTTTGGCATGCTGTGTGAAATGTAATATAGCTTGTAACGGTATGTATGTGTGTGTGTGTACTCCAGATGATGACTTTAATATGAAGGCTGAAACGTCGGGAAATTAAAATTATTATTTTTAACATGGTTGTAGTCTCCATAATTTGTCTGAAATGTTGATCATCTTAACACTAAAAAAAAGGATAATAATACAGCAATTATCCTGCTACATCAATTTCACATTATGCATATTATAATGATATTAATTAGAATCTATTCTTCAGTCACATGAAAGAAAATTTGGTATTATTGCTTAAATTTTATGTTATGTGTGTGTGTGTGTGTAATTTATTTGAGACATAGTGAAGTATTAAAAAAAATTACCTGACATTTCCAAGAAGTCACTGTGGGAGGGTATTCTACTCTCCACAACACAGCTTACTGTCTATCATACTCAATCCTCCAACTACATAAATTAAACATGCCAAGAAATTATATTCTTGGTTTAATCCTTTATTCAAGTGTAAGCAAACAAAGTTTGTGTGTGAAGTAACTTCATGACTGGGCATGTATATAGAGGCTAATGACTTCACATCACTTGCTTTAGCATCCCATAATGCAAAGCACATCCTTATGGACATGTATAATTCTATGCATTATGAGAAGGACCACTACCCAGACTGGTTTCAACCTTTATTGAGGTCTCAGCAGTGGGAGCCAGACTCAAGAGTGATACCAAGGTTAAGTAATGCAGAAGTTATATCATTCCACATACCATTCAACCTTGGTATCATTTGTGTGTCTGGCTCCCACTAATGAGAACTCAATAAAAGTCGAAACCAGTCTGGGTAGTCGCTTGACATAATGCATAGCATTACATGTCCATAAGGATATGTGCTTTGCATTATGGGATACTAAGGAAAGTGATGTGAAGTCATTAGCTTCTATATACGAGTTGCCCAGTCCTGAAATTACTTCAGGCACAAACTTTGTTTGCTTACACTTGGATAAAATCATTGATTAAACCAATAATATAATTCCTTGACATCTTTAATTTATAGTATAACCAAGTGGAAAAACTTTTAACATTTAACCTCCAACTATACTATTACCATCAACACACGATTCTGTCTATTGCCTGCCACCACGATGGTCAATAATATTTTTTGTCTCTAAATGATGTGTTCTGATGGATGATTTGTATGTAAAAAAACTTGGGGATGAAATGTGCTTATATTATTCTACTTGAAATGTCCTGCCAATCAAGAAGTTTATCTTTGTTTAATGTTGAATGATATGGCTACTCTTTGCTTTCCCTGATCACTTTTGCTCAAATATAACACAGTTATTATTTAGCAGGATTTCACCTTTTAGTCTTCTGTGTCTCGGTAAAGCCAGTTATATAAGTTGACATGGACAACTTACATTTTTTTCATTCTAAAATGCATAACTTTGCACGTGTTTCACAATAAAGTGGCATCCGTTATTCTTTTCTCATTTGAATCATTCTGCAGGCTTTTTACATCCCCTGATTAACTATTATGGTACCCAATCTTTTTTTTTTAAGATTACACGGTAGTCAGCATTCATGGTTAAGATTTAGGAATTTACAAAATCTAATGTACAAGTAACCTACCCTACATAGGGGAAACAAGATGCACAGGAAACAGGAGTATTAGTTTATATTATATAAACTAATATGGTATATGTTTGGAGGCCTATCAGGCACTCCAAACATACCATAGAATTGACTGGAAAGGCACCAAGTCCCTACAGCGCAGCAAAACCTGGTTTGAGAGAAAATTTAAAGAAGCCTGTGAAATGCTAAAACACAATCCAAACTCGAACAAAAATGATGGACTAATCATTCCAAGAATGTGGAGGACCCATTTGCAACACTTATAGCAACTAGAACAAACTCAGAAGGAAATCTCTATACAAGAGGACTTTAGAAATGTTTAATGTAGTGCAGTTTTTAACTTATTTTTATATTTACATTTTTTAAAACCTTTATTTTATTTTATTATTTTTAATATTATTATTTTTTTTTCTTTTCCCACTCACTGTCGGTGCCAGGTTATTTTGCACCCTAGGCAAAGTTTACAAGTGCACCCCTTATTTCATAAACTAAAATGTTTCTAATTGACATTAAACAAAATAAAATTGTCTTTCAGGTTAAATTAATGGGGCTTTTTTAATTTACTTTTTTAATTAATTTGAAAATTCTCTGTTACAATTCATTTACAAAAAAAAGTTACTGAAAATACTGAAATTTAATATTTTAAAATGTTAACGTTTTAAAATATTTATCTTAACTGAATTTTAAATAGCGGTACGTTCAAATCATTTAGGTAAGGAACAAAAAAGAACCAAGAGTTAAATAGTAAATAGTGTGATGTGTGAAGGATATGGAAAAAGAATCGATACCTAAATTATATATCACTATTTAATTTTGATATTTTAGTAAAGTATGAATAAAGCATAGCTCGAAGTTTTGCACCCCTTCATGGCTTGGCACTAGGCGGCTGCCTAGTTTGCCTAAATGGTAGCGCCAGCCCTGTTCCCACTAGAAGTCAGGCTAGATAAAAGATTAATAAGCAGCTTAGATTCGTTTTACCTTTGTAAAGTGCAGTAGCATGTAGCATGTTTCTTATACATATGCATGTTTTTGATGATGAACTCAATACAGAGGTCGAAACATCAAATGTTACTTTCCTAATATTAAGTAAAGTAATTATTTTAATATGTTTGTTGTGTCTCCATAAATTCTTAACCATGAGTATTACCCAATTTCTCATCATTGGCAGACGATTGAATATTTCTTTTAAAATAATTTCCTCTGTCACAAAAATACATATTACATTAGCAGCGGTCCAAGTACTGAACCCTCTAGCACAGCATTTCTCAACCTTTCTAAGCTCAAGGACCAGTAAAATGCCTAAAACAATTCTATGGACCACTAAGTTATGTAATTTTTTAAAAAAATATATGTGAGGATTACCAACATTTTGGAAAAAACTGTGCCTTTTATAACATAATAAATCTATGTTTGAATACATATGGAAACATAATTAAGTTGGAAGTAAACGATTAAAAGTGTATCATCACTGAACAAAGTTTTAATTTTTATTAAACAAATAATTGTATCAGTTTCTGATTTGCTGTGGACAAATGAATGGGTATATCAGCGTCATTGAGCTGATAAACCCCCATTCATCTGCCTACAGCAACTTTTATATTATGGGGAACGTCAGCACCGTCCTGCTGAAACCTTCATTCATCTGCACACAGCGACAGCAATTTTTATATTTTATATGTTATCAATATTCATCTGCCCATACTCATGAAGCTAGCCCTACAACAACTTTTATCTTCACTCACTCTCTGATTCAACCTGCGACATGTAAACTGTTCCATTCGCTAAGTGTGTTGTGAGACAAGGAGAAAATGTTGTTCTTATCTTACTCCATTTATCATAATACTGAATACGAACTTGACATCCATGGATTCCATCATGGATGTCATCCCTTGTCCTGTCCAAACCATCCCTTGCATATACCCAAAAATTTCGCTCAGAACATCCCAAAGCCATTAATGCCCCCCCCCCCCCCCCATCCACACACACACACGCATGCACTTCCAGCCGAGATACAAATCACCTTATTTCCCTCACGAGTTTTCTATGACTAGCAAAAAAATTTAAGACAATCCTGTTATGTGAGGTCCTTTTCGATATCAGTCCAACCCACGATGGCAGCCGCAAAGTGCCATTCATGTGGTCGGGCGCATTTTCCTGGCAGCGACTGTATGCCGTATATACCGTACGCATGCGCTTTTTACTAATCGTAAATAAGTAAATAAGTAAAATATGTAAAAATTAATTTTTACTAATTTTACGTAAATCTGGCAGATTCATTAATCGTGTAGTGGTTTTATTTATATCCATCCTGTGTGGTGCTTGTATTCGTTACAGTGTGATGTGTTTCTGTACAATCCATGACCGTACGGATGTTGTTGTCTGCATGCGACGGATTCAATGTGCTCGGCCGCATATTCCCGCAAGCTACCGTACGAGATAGAACTTCGCTAAATGAGATGTGGGCAGATATCCTCCTCACCAGGAGAGCTAAGCCTCACCTTGACGTGACTTTGCATAACTTTCGTTTCATCCCCGATTTTGTCCGATTTTGGAAATGGATTAATTCCAAAACCAGTAAACTGTAGTCCAAATAAATAATATAATTATATTACTACTTACTTTTAATGAGATGGTTCAGCTTCTCAGCCTTTTCAGAGTTGCTGGATATCTGACTCAATATGGTTAACTTTCAGTCGAAAATCGAAACACACACACACTAAGATGATTTCTGTATTTTAATTTTATTTGAAGGAGCAATGAAAATCCTTTCTCACAAAGATAGTTGTAGAAAACTGCATGATGATTTTCAGTGCTGCTTCAGATAATTCGGGAAATTCACTTCCCACTGAAGGCGAGATCCCGAATCGAGCCAAAACAAGATCATGGAATTGCATTTTAAGCCCACTGTCACTTGAAAGCTCAATTAATTGTTCTTTTTTGAATAACGAAAGGTCATTCTCGTGACTATAAGCCTGAAATAGATCTCAAACCCACAGAAATTTCTTATAAAAGTTATTCGGAAAATATGTTTCAAAATTGTTTTGGAGTTTTGAGGTGGTCACAAACCCTTTCCAGAAACTCAGAATCAACAAAAAAAAGATAATTTTCCACTAAAAAGGATTACAATGTTGGAAAAGGTGCAAATTATGTGTTTTACATAATTAATTCGCAACACCAGTTTTTTTTTTTTCTCTCGAATGCCTTTATTTTCATGTAGGCATCAAGAACAGTTAAAAATTTTCAATGAAGGAAGAGATTTAGTTCATTTAGTTTTGAAAAAAATATCTGAAAGATAGGATAGTGTTGATAACCATGCTTCGTCAACAAGGAGTGATGCAAAATTAGAATTACGTTCATTTATAAACAATAAAATTTCGTGCCTTAATTGAAATGATCTTGTTAGTAATTTGTCCCCTGGAAAGCCAGCAAATTTCAGAATGAAGCAAAAGTTGTATATATTCACTGCCCATTTCATCGCAGAGTACTGAAAATAACCTGTTATTTAACGGTCGAGCCTTAATAAAATTAACTAGCTTTACAGAGTTGTATAGCACAGTTTCAAATTCTGGTGGCATTCCTTTGGAGGCCAAACTTTCCCTGTGTATGAAACAATATAGCCGATTCATATCCAGAGCTACTTTGACCATAGAAACAACCCCCACTATGCCTACCTGTAAGGGCGTGAGCTCCATCCGAACAGAAGCCCATGTATTTTTCCCACTGGATTCCTTTGTGTATTATGCAATTATTGAGAGTGTGAAATATTTCTTCTCCAGTTGTTCACGATGACAAAGTTCTACAAAACAGAATATCGTCATGAACGTTGTTATCATGCACATATCTTACATAGCATATTAACTGTGCATCATCTGTAACATCAGTAGTCTCATTTATTTGTAATGCATAATAAGGGCTCTTCTTAACTCTTTCAATTAACTGAGATTCTACGTCACCTGCCATATCATTAATTCTGCAACCTACAGTGTCATTGAAAGAGGAGTCAAATCATTTCAGTAACTTGTTACCAAATAGTTTTTAGCATTTCTTTTTTATAGCTGGAAGTAGTAAATTTTCTCTGATAAAATGAGGTTTCCTGTTTTCGCTATGTGCAAACTTAAGAGATAGGATGCTTCCAGTGACTTGCTATTAATCGAACCCATGGCCAAAACTACATCATTCCCATGATTTAATGTCCCTAAGCATCACTGAAAAAATTCAATTGGCTTATTTTTAACATCACAACGTTTAGTTTCTAAATATCATCGGAGTTTCGCAGCTTTTAGGCACTTGTTCGACAACACTTCATAACAGAAAACACATTGAGGTTTCTGTTCACTTTTATCTCCACACCAAGTAAAGCCGAATTCCAAATATGAACTGTTATATTTCCTACTGTATTTTTTCTTTAAATTGCTTGTTTCTTCTACTTTAATAGTGTCAGATTTACTCGCTGTCATTATTGTGTATGACAATTAGGGTTAGCATCATCTGTTTCATTTGCTCTTCTTTTCAAAGTCCTAGTTCTAAGCCACTTTTCCATTATTAAAAAAGTTTCCGAAAAATATATAAATATATAAATACTGGGGTTAACTCACGACATGCTTTGCCCAAGTATCATTTAGCACTTCTGAAGGTATACTGAGCTTGGTTGAAGGAGGAAAAACCTTCAGTAATAAAAATCAATAAACAACAAGCAATTGGTTGAAATATGGATAACACATGTTCACTTCAAATCTGATAAAACAACAAGGGGAGGCAGAAGCAATAAAACTATATTGTTGTTCACTTCACCTGCCTTATTATTCGTCATTCTGCTGCCCAATTACTGTAGTGACAGAATAATGAATAATAAAAAGAGGGGTGAAGTGAACAACAATATAGTTTTATTGCTTCCACATTTGAATATTTTGATGCTATTTGTTGTTGATTTTTTTAAGTCTCCATTTGATTTCAATAATTTTTACTTACTTATTCAATTTTAATTTGTTTGGATAACTAAAAAATATATATTTATTTAATTAATTTAAGTCTGCCTGCAGACACCTTTCCCATCGTCACGGACCACAGGTCGAGAAACACTGCTCTAGCACACTGCTAGTCACCTGCCTTCTGCTTCTCTATATATTTCTCTTTGTTATCTATCTCTTAGTCACCATCTTACAGTGATGCTGGAACAGCATCACTGTAAGATATTTCTGTATCTTACAATCTAAAGGATCATGAATCCTCTGCTTCAGGTGTGGAGAGGAAGTAACTAACATCAGATGAGCATATAAATGTAGAAAGTATTTTTACCTTGGGTATAAATATGTTAAAGATATGTTAAAGATACCAAGTATAATTTTAAACCTGGTTTTACTCCATTTCCCAAGTAAGCAGGCGCAAACTTGACTTTTAGTCTGTTTGCTTACTTGGGAAATGGAGTAAAACCAGGTTTAAAATTATACTTGGTATCTTTAACATATCTTTAACATATTTATACCCAAGGTAAAAATACTTTCTACATTTATATCTCCTCCAGAGATTTTTATTTAATAAGGTTAAAACACCTTATGGTAACCTGTTTTGGCGAAATACTTACAAGCTCTGTACTACTAAATCTTGGTATTTCTAATTCTAGCCTAGCTCCCACTGACGAGACCTCAATAAAGGTCGAAACCGGTCTGGGTAGTGGCCCCTTGCCTTTAATACAAAACATCATACATCCCCTTCTTGGAGATGTGTTTTGGCATTAGGGGTAAATATTAAGATTAGTGATCGGAGCTTGTTCCACCTTTGCCACGAGTTGCCCTGGTCCTGCACTACCTGTGGGATCAGTTAGACTTGCATCAATTGCAGGTGCAAACTTGACTTTTAGTCTGTTTGTTTACTTGGGAAATGGAGTAAAACCAGGTTTAAAATTATACTTGGTATCTTTAACATATCTTTAACATATTTATACCCAAGGTAAAAATACTTTCTACATTTATATCTCCTCCAGAGATTTTTATTTAATAAGGTTAAAACACCTTATGGTAACTTGTTTTGGCGAAATACTTACAAGCTCTGTACTACTAAATCTTGGTATTTCTAATTCTAGCCTAGCTCCCACTGACAAGACCTCAATAAAGGTCGAAACCGGTCTGGGTAGTGGCCCCTTGCCTTTAATACAAAACATCATACATCCCCTTCTTGGAGATGTGTTTTGGCATTAGGGGTAAATATTAAGATTAGTGATCGGAGCTTGTTCCACCTTTGCCACGAGTTGCCCTGGTCCTGCACTACCTGTGGGATCAGTTAGACTTGCATCAATTGCAGGCGCAAACTTGACTTTTAGTCTGTTTGCTTACTTGGGAAATGGAGTAAAACCAGGTTTAAAATTATACTTGGTATCTTTAACATATCTTTAACATATCAGATGAGCATATTTATGAAGTTGACAAAAATCTTCACCTTATTAAACAAAAGGAATTACAAGATTTTCTTAAGAATTAGAATTTATGTAAGCTACAATCTGAACGCCTTGGATCAATAATAATTTTTTGTCTTCAACAATGGTTGTATTTAGCATATAAGGAAAGAAAATTTTGTTTTTTTAGAAATGTAAAGAAAATCCTAACTTGATATCGGCTTTTAAATTTGTGTGTATGTTTAATAGCCTTTTTTATTTTATTTTATTTTAAACATGATGTAGCTGAATTATTTTTTAATCACTGAACAATATTTTTGGGTGTTGTCAATTAGTGCCTAAAAACATGTGATGTTAGTTTTAAATTCAAGCTGACAAGCATCATAAGTAGTTATTTGATTTCTTTTCTTACCTTACTGCTTTGTCTAAAGCTTGCTGCCTTCTTTTGTTTTCTTGTTTCATATACTTTATTTAAGTTAAGATATAATATAAACTAATACTCTATTAATAGCAGATAAAAAAAAAAATATATATATATATATATACCACAGCCTTCAACATCATGTCTATCAATCACCCTATTTTTTTATAAATTAAACAAATGTTAAATATTGTTCTTAACTTCATTTTTTAATCATTCCATTTTTCATATCTGAGATCTCTAAAGATCTATTGTTTTAATGTCAATTCTGCCATGAAAGGAAGGATTCACATTTGTATTCATACCATAAGCATATTATGTGCAGATGTTTCAATAGTAAATAAATGAGAACTCTTCTTAGAACATCGTTCTTTCAAACACACACACACATACACACACAAAAAAAATAATAATAAAATAAAATAAACAAACAATACATTATTAACAATAAGAAATTACATTATGTGATGAAGCGAAAATTCATCAAACACAGGAATGCATAGATGGAAATGGGGGGGGGGACATGGTTTTGTGAAGGGTAGGTCATACCTCAGTATCTTGCTCACGTTTTATAATACAGTGACTGAATTGGATAAAGATAATCGGTTTACAGTGATACTTCTGGACTTTGCAAAGGCCTTTGACAGAACATCATATGGAATTCCAATCAGTAAACTGAAGCACAAGGGAATGGATATAGGATTGTGAGATGGATAGGAGGGTAGTTGATGGAGAGATATCAGAGAGCAGTTTATTCAGAAGTAGAGTCCAATATAAGGTCTGTGACTAGTGGCATACTGCAGGGTTCTATTCTTGGACTACTACTGTTTAATTTGTTCAATAATGATATAGGAAAGGACCTGAGAGGAACTGTTTCTGTTCTTTGCTGATGATGCAAAGTTGGGTAGAGCAATAGTTAATATACAGATGATGTCAAAATTTTGCAGGATGATTTGGATAGATTGGCAAACTGGACAAAGGATGTCAGTTTAATGTGGGAAAGTGTAAGGTTATGCATTTTGGAGTGAAAAGATTACCAACTGTATACAACATGGATCTGCACGGTTAGCCAAGTGGCTTTGCGCTTCGCAACCATATGCCTGGGGAAGGAGTGTCCTGGGTTCGATTCCCGTCGACGACATGAGGAGCTTAAGGATCTTCCTCAGCCATAGCCAAGTTAGCCAGTCTTGGTAGTGGACAGTAGGGTTTTTTCCACCAGTTTATCTGGGGTTTTTCATCCCACAAGCAGGCAAACCGGACCCGTGAACACACAGGCTACAATCATAAAAAATATGGCAAGGAAGGCAACGGGAAACCACCTTGCATCACTATCTCCCTAGTAATCAGCTGCAATCTTCTCAATGAGAGGAAGTCACAGGATCAGAGATACCACATGGGTGAAACTGTGCTCCAGGAAATTGACAAAGCCAGATACTTGGCAGTGCTAGTGGATAGGGAGTTAAAGTTTAGAGGGCACATAGAAAAAGTGGCTAAAGCACCTCATCAGATCACTTGGTTACTGAAGAATACTTTGACGAGCAGAGACAAGCAGATGACTGTTCCTCTTTATCGAGCCTTGATAAGACCCATCTTGACTACTGCATGCAGATCTGGGCACCAGGATTTTTTGGTGATGAGGAGGAGGTGGAGAGGATCCAGAGATGAGTGATTATGATGGTAGCAGATCAATGGAATGAACCTTAGGAGAACAGGTTGAAGATTTGTGGGTTACAGAAACTGGTTGATAGGTGGAAAAGGGGTGATATGATTGAGACATACAAATTACTGAGGGGTTTTAACAAGATTAATTCAGAGGAAATTTTTCAGAACAGGCGTGCTTGGTGGACTGCAAAATAAACTGCAAAAATTGTTTAACTAAGGATTTTCAATGACTGTTTTCAGTTCTCAAACATCATTCTTGATACATCAGTACAGAGAGAGAGAATGGGAAGGAAAAAATAAATAAAATGAAGATCCACACAGGTATAAATAATGAAATTCAAATTTTTTTTTTTTAATGATTGCACATTTGATTTAACAAATGATTTTATTAAAAACAATTTCTGTTTTTAACAAAATATACTAATTAGTTATTTACTCAACAAAAATAAACAATATTTTGCTAAAATGCAATGAAATGAGTTTTAATCATGATTTATATAAATAAAACACTTAAACTTTGAAGATTACTTGTTTTTTAGAAGGAATATGGAGATTTAATGGATAAAGCATGAGACAATATTCTAGTGACAGTAACTACATCACACCGACGTAACTTCACGAAACAAGAACAATGCACACTATTTGATGTGCAGATAATGAGGACTTTCTCTGAAATAAGGGATGGTTTTTGTTTCATTTAACCTGGTTTAAAAGAGGACCTTACAAGATTCCTGGAAGAGCTGGGTGAATTTACATGAAATATAATGAAGAAAGGACATCAATTTTTTTTTTTTGTTGTTGTTTTGTTAGGTGGCCAGAGCTTAGGTGGCTAATCCAGACTGGCTTTTCCTTCTTTTTTGAGGAGTTTGAAGCTCATGTGCTCCTTCATTTGGAATTCAGCAGAATGGCCAGTTTGTCTATACTATTTAAGGGAACAGAAGCAAGGGATCATGTACATTTCTAAGAGTGACCATATGACATAACTTCACGAAACAAGAACAATGCACACTATGTGATGTGCAGATAATGAGGACTTTCCTTGAAATAAGGGATGTTTTTAAGATAAAAAGCCAAATGCCTATTTTTTTGTTTTTTCTGGCGAAGTTAATTAATTTAATTAACTTCGCCAGAAAAAAAAAAGTAGCTGTTTGGCTTTTTATCTTAGTTATAATATATGGGCACACCTTTCTAGCATTCGTATAGTGAAAGTATATAAGTTCTTTTCACTTAAACTTTGATATCATCCAGGTCTACCTACTCACTGATGAGACCTCAAAAAAGGTTGAAACTGGTCTGGGTAGTGACCTCTCCTCATAATGTAAGGCAGTAGTACATTTCCTAGGAGCTGTGTTTTACATTATGAGAAAATATCACGGATAGTGAGGTAGCTTGCGCCACCTTTACTTCGAGTTGCCTTGGTGTTGTACTACCAAGAGTGTTCACTTATGCTTGGATTTGCCGATAGTTCTTCGGCATGAAACTCTTAGATTGCAGTTTTCGATCTTAGAGTTTCGCATACTGGCTGTAAAATAATAAGGGATTTTTATCCCCTTAATTTAAGGGATGTTTTTGTTTCATTTAACCTGGTTTAAAAGAGGAGCTTACAAGATTCCTGGAAGAGCTGGGTGAATTTACATGAGGTGTAATGAAGAAAGGCTGTCCATTTTTTTTTTGTTGTTGTTTTGTTTGGTGGCCAGAGCTTAGGTGGCTAATCCAGATTGGCTTTTCCTTCATTGAGGAACTTGAAGCCCATGTGCTCCTTCATGTGGATTTCAGCAGAATGGTCAGTTTGCCTATAATATTTAAGGGAACAGAAGCAAGGGATTATGTACATTTCTAAGAGTGACCATAAGTAGATTTTGGAGCTCACTTTTACACTAAGACAAATTCTATTTTGTGATAAATATCACATGTGAAATGAGAATACTGCCTGAGAAGGTCTTGTGCTACTGCAAACTCCGATTTGAAGTAGCACACAAATTGCATTGGTCATACAACATACAAATGCACAAAATTTATGTTCACACTGCTCAAACCATCTACAGTAATTATATTTGTTACAAGCAAAATATGTGAAGCAGGCTTGATCTCAAAAATTAACACTTTCTGTCATTCAAACAATGAAATATTGGTAAGTTTTGATGATATCATTGTTTATCACTATTTTCTGAAGGTTTTCCTGGAATTAAAAAAAAAAAATTCTATTTGATATAATTAAACTTTATTTGAGTTAGTGAAACATATGAAGGAAAAATATATTTGCACACTTAAGGCAATGCCATGCTTTCCTTCACTTTACATGTAACTTTTATGTTATCCAGTTTGAAAAATTATCTATATGGATCACATTATGAAAGAAAATGATATTAAATCTGATATCTAAATTGGCAATGTTAATTAGCTCTTTATTTTATGCAGATAATGAGGAGGAAGGTTACTAGTGGTGTACTGCAGGTCGGTTTTGGGACCTTCATTGTTCAACTTCGATGTTAATGATATTGGGATGGGTATAACTAATGATATGCAACTGTTTGCAGATGATGCAAAACTGGGGTAGAGCAATACAGAGTCAAGCGGATGTTATGGCCTCACAAGAGGACTTGAATAGATTGCATGAACGGATAGGTAAGTAGAACTGTCAATTCAATGTTGCAAAGTGTAAGGTTTTGAGATTTGGTAAGCACCGATGAGATTTGAAGTACACACTTGGTGAGGAAACTTTAAAGGAAGTAGAGGAGATGACAGATCTAGGAGTGATGGTGGGCAAGGAATTGAAATTCAGGGTCCACATTACACAAGTTGTTAAGACGTCACACTGAATAATGGCAATGATGCAGAGAACCCTGACATGCAGAAATCGAGAGGCTATGATGCCATTGTATAAGACCTAGATCAAGCTTCATATGTATTATTATGCACATATTTGGTAGCCAGGTTTTCATGGTGACGAAGATATGCTGGAAAGGATCCAGAGAAGATTAACAAAGGTTGTCAGTGATCTTTGGAGTACGAGGACAGATTGAGAGAATGTAAGTTGCAAAGCCTCATGAATAGGAGGAAGAGGGGGAACATGATTAAGACATATAAGCTAGTCAGGGGTTGTTATCAGGTTGACATCGAAGAGATTATTCACAGAATGGGAGAGGAGTAGAAAAAAAGCCACTGGAAACTGTATAAGGAGGATGTGAAGAGTAGATCCTTTGCACAGAGAGAAGTTGATTAGTGGAATAGATTGTCTGAGTGTGTTCTGAATGTAGACACATTGGATCAGTTTAAAGCACAGTAGGATAATGTGTTATGTGCAATAGTGTGTATTTCCCATGATATGAGTTTCTGACTCCATGAAGGTCATATGCTAATAATAATAATAATGATGATGTTACACTTTGAATAAATCCAGCAGAAGTCTGCAAGAATCCTTGACTAAATTGAATAACAGCTGAAATAAATTTGGTAAGAAAATCAATGAAAGAAAATGAAAAGAAAAAGACAATGAAAATAAGCAGAAACATCTGGGTTTGAGGTTATATGGTGAGTGGTCGGTGTAATTTAGCGCTCGTGTAAAATTGGTGATTTTTGGTGTTTTTTGTGTGTGTTTTTCCTTAGAAAATTCGTTTTATAGTATATTAGAATGATTTTCGTGTTTTTAGAGTATTTTGTGTGTCTTTATAAGATATTTTATTGGGGCTGTCGCCGCTAGAGGGATTCGTAGTGTGTAGTGTTCGTGAAAGCTCTGGATAAGATAAGTATTATTTTCAGTTATAGTTGATAAATTTATTTAATAATGCGTAGTTTTGTTTGCCTTGCGTCTCTTAGTGCATCTTTTTGTGTGTTTTTGGTGTGTTATAATTTATAATTTGATAAAATACGTTGCAAGTAAGTATGGCTCCAGTCGAAGGAAAATGGCAGCCAGTAATGATGGTTCGCCATCTTTATGAAAGAACGATAGTATTAAAGAGATGATTCAGTGTACTAGCTGCGAAATGTACGCTTTGCGGAGTGCGGTCGGAGTGTGGTAAGATAATAATAAAGGAGTGAGTGTGTGTAGAAAATGTAGGGAGAAGGAGAAATTGAAGAGTATTTCGGATCGTGAGTGTGATATTCTTGTCAAACTTCAGAATGAAGAAAATAGGGATATGACAAGAAACGGCGAGGTTGTACCAGAGAATTGTGAGAGTGTGAATGATAGTATTAATGGTTTTACTGAGAATAAAAAAGATGAGATAGACACAATGAGTGAGATTGCGTTCTTGAATGGTGCAATACAAAGGGCAAAACAGCAGCTAGAGTGTATGAGCAAAAGTCGACTGAATGAACCAGCCAATAATAAAAAGTATGACAGGAAAAATAGACGTATGAGTGTGAACATGAACAAAATGAAGGATAGAGTGCTGTATGGAGACTCGTTAGTACGAGGTGCGATAGTAGAGGATTTGACAAAATCGTACCAACCTGGTGCGACCATTAAGGATGTAACTGAGTCTATTAGAGAGCAAAAGGAAAGGGTGAAAGAAATGATTGTTGTGGCAGGTACGAATGATTTGAAAGGAGACAAAATGGAAATGATAGAAGACATGAATGAATTGTTTGAGGTAGCAAAAGAAAAGAGTGAGAGAGTTAGAATGATTAGTCTTTTGCCACGGTATGACAGTGAAATGTTTAAAAGGAGGGCCATAATTGCGAATGACTTTATGCGTGGGTTATGTATGACGAGTGGTGTGGAATTTGTGGACGTGTGGAGTGAGTTCGATGGGTGAAAGGATCTATATAAGATGGATGGCTTGCATTTGAATGGTTACGGTGTAAGAAGACTTGAGAAAGTGTTGCTGAATGTGGTGGATGTGCAAATTCAGGGAAACTAGATTTATTAGAGGGGGGGGAGTTGAATGTAAGAATGAATATAATATGCCCGAGCAAATAAGGACAACAAATCAGAGTGGGTTAGTTAATATAAGGCATCAAGGTAGGGTTGGGGCTAATGGGGGTCTTAAATTCATGTACACTAATGCTAGGAGTATTAGGAACAAGAAGGAAGAGTTTTTGGCCATGGCTGGCACTTCCAGACCACAGGTTATTGGTATTAGTGAAACATGGCTGACTGTAGATGATATAGCTAGTGGGATTGAATGTGATGGGTATAGTGTGTTCAGGAATGACAGGGAGAATAAAATGGGGGGAGGAGTATTGTTGATGATAGCTGATGAGCTGCAGCCAAGGAGAATAGAAGATGAATTGCAGGATAGAGAAAAGAGCACATTTGAGGCCATTTGGTGTGAGATTGTGGCTAGCAGAACTAAATATACAATTGGGTGCTGCTATAGACCAGGTGATGGATAAGATGGTGATGACAGTATGCACAAGCAAATAGAAGAAATGAGTGGAAGGAGGGTGATTATTATGGGAGATTTCAACTATGGTCGCATTGATTGGAGTGAGGAGAGGACACACGGGAGGAAGGAATTGGATTTTATGCAGTTATTAAGGGATAACTATCTGCGACAGCATGTAATGAAAAATACTAGTGGTCAGAGAGTGCTTGACCTAGTAATTACATCTGAGGATTTGGCTGTAACAAATATGACCACATTGCCACCAATCGGTGAGAGTGATCATAGGGTCTTGACTTGGGAGGTGGCTAAAGGTGTAGAATTTTGATTGGTTCAGTGCCATGGCATGTACAACTGCAAGGACTAGAAGTCAATAGTGCATGGGAGGTAGTTAAGAAGTGTTTGCATGAAGCAATGGCTGACTGTATACCTAGAGTCCGAATAATAAATCAACTAGGGGTTAAATGGATGAATAACACCATTAAGCTTGAGCTGCAAAAAAAGAAACAACTATGGAGGAAATTTAAGGAGAAAGGTGACCAGCAGGCACATGAACGGTATAAAGTGCAGGCCAGAAGGGTAACGAGTGTGGTAAGAAAAGCAAAAAAGGATTATGAAAGAACATTGGCCCTGCAGGCTAAAGAGAATCCTAAACAGTTTTTTAGATATGTAGCAAGTAAAAGGAAAAATGTACATGGCAGAATGATTTTAAAGAATGCCGATGGTAGGGAGGTAACTGAATCAGTTGATATAGTTGAGTTACTGAGTGAGCACTTTGCAAGAATATATCATCCAGGTAGTGACATTGCAGAAACGAAGGTACCAGTAGATTATACGGGAATTGTGGTGAATGAAGTGGAGGTGAGTAGTCTATTGCATAACCTCAATGTCAATACATCTGTGGGATTGGATGGTATACCAGCTTGTGTTGTACGAGAAGCAGCTAAAGAATTGTCAGTACCCTTGACCATTTTGTTTAATTTGAGTCTCGGGTCTGTGTTAGTCCCGAGGGGGTGGAAAGAGGGGAAAATAGTTCCACTGCATAAAGGTGGTTCCAAGACTGCTGTTGTAAATTACCGACCGATTAGCATATCAGGAATCATTGTCAAGGGCTTAGAGAAATTAATCAAGAAAAGAATACAGGATTGGATAGATGAAAATGGGATATTGTATGGGGGACAACATGGTTTTGTGAAGGGTAGATCATGCCTCAGTAACTTGCTCACGTTTTATAACACAGTGACGGCTGAACTGGATAGGGGTAATGGGTTTACAGTAATACTATTGGACCTTGCCAAGGCTTTTGATAGGATACCACATAGAATCCTAATCAGTAAACTGGAGCAGATGGGGATAGATATAGGGGCGGTGAGATGGATAGGAGGGTGGTTGAAGGAGAGATACCAGAGAGTGGTTTATTCAGGAGTGGAGTCTAAAAGATGGCTTGTGACTAGTGGAGTGCCACAGGGCTCTGTTCTTGGAGCACTGCTTTTCAATTTTTTTATCAATGATATAGGAAAGGATTTGAGAGGAAGTGTCCACTTGTTTGCTGATGATGCAAAGTTGGGGTAGAGCAATTATGAGTGCACAGGATGTCAAAATTTTACAGGATGATTTGAACAGTTTGGAGGACTGCTGGGGTAGGAAAAATGGATGCCAATTTAATGTGCCAAAGTGTAAGGTTATGCACTTTGGGGTGAAAAGAATAGCAGCAGTATATCGCATTGGTGGAACCGTACTCCAGGTGATTGATGAGGCCAGGGATTTGGGAGTGTTGGTGGATAGGGAATTGAAGTTTAGGGGGCACATTGCAAAAGTGACTAAAACAGCTCACCAAATCACTTGGCTTCTGAAAAATACTTTACCATGCAAAGACAAACAAGTTGTTGTTCCTCTGTATCGAGCCTTGATAAGACCCCATCTGGACTACTGTGCCCAGTTATGGGCACCAGAGTTTCTTCGTGATGGGGAGGAAGTGGAGAGGATCCAGAGACGAGTGACCAAGATGATAGAAGGTCTGTGGAATGAACCTTATGAGAATAGGTTGAAGATTTGTGGGTTGCAGAAATTGGTCGATAGGCGAAGGAGGGATAATATGATTGAGACATTCAAATTACTGAAGGGTTTCTACAAGATTGATCTAGAAGATATTTTTGAAAATATGACTGGTGGTGGGAGGACTAGGGGCCATGCATGGAAGCTGGGCAAGAGCATGGTCAACAAGGGTGTTAGAGATAGGTTTTTTACTTGGAGAGTGGTGAATGAGTAGAATAAGCTTCCAGAGTCTGTTGTGGGTGCTACGACCGTGAATTAGTTCAAGGCAAGGTATGATAGATACTGTGTGAATGTCAAATAGTTGTTCTTGACATGATGTTAGGGCCTCCCTCAATGAGTCTGTCGACTCCTTGGAGTTGCCTGGAACAACAATAATAATAATAACACTGAAAACATCGACTGTATCTTGAATGGTGAACCTATAGAACAAGTAAAACATTTCAGCTATTTAGGCACAATTTTTAGTGATGATGACAAAATAAACATGGGAATAGACAACAGAATTAGTAAAGCTGGTATGGTAGGAAATCAGCTGATGAAAGATTTAAATGGAATAAGCAAGAAATTAGTCAAAACACTAAATTAGTTGTATACAAGACAGTGTTCAAACCAATTTAACTTATGGATCTGAGAGTTTCATTAGAAATAAAACACTTGATCAAAGACTGAATACCACAGATATGAGAGTTCTGAGAAAGATTGGTGGAGTGAACAGATGGCACCACTGGCAGTACTGTATTAAAAATAGGGATATTAGGAAAGAACTTAACATTGTTAGCATTAGGAATGTGTTAGCAGAGCTAATCTCACATAGTATGAATGAGTGACGAATGATTAGCAAAACAAGTGATCTTTGACAGTTTTGCCATATGGCAGAAAAAGAACCAGAAGACAACCAGGATGTAGATGGTTTGATGCAGTAAAAAAGGCCTTAAAAGACAGAAATATAAGATCTGATAATGTTGGAGTCTTGACAGATAACAGATTAATTTGGAGGAAAATTGTAGATAGGAAGTTAGTAATGGTGTAACTTTTACATGTCGTACTTTCATAATTATGCTATACACTCCCTAAGGGAGTGTATATTCCCTATCAGGAATCTGAATGATGAGCTTGATAAATAGCTTTCCTACTTTTTTCCTACTCAATCATGATGCTAGTATAGGTTTGTGGATGATATGTTTGGCATCAATTATCCATAGAAAATAAACTCCAAATTCACTACTGAATGTGGCATTTATCACTATTCCAAATTCACTACTGAATTCAGGTTGCCACTGCAAGACAAACAAACAAACAAATCGATGGACATTCATCTCTGAAAATCTACCTTTACTGGTACTTGACAAGAATTCAAATCATCCCCAAGACCAAATATTAAGAATAATTAAAACTATTGGTCCACAAAGTAACAATATTTGCTACTCATATTCCTTGCTGGCCCAAGATCAGATCCAGAATGAACTTGCCTTCAATAAATTTAAGTGATCCTTGTTAGGGGAAAAAAAAACATTAAAAAAGGGCATTTAAATCATCCAATTTTTGAGGGTATCTGCCAAACAGCAGTGCCATACATCAAGGAGCAAGTTGCTGAAAATATTATTATTATTATTACGTAGGCAACTCCATGGAGTCTATAAACTCATATAAACTATCCAATATTCAATCAATATCTATTATGCTTTGCTTGAACTCATTCACTGTCATGGCACCCACAACAGAATCTGACAAATTTTTTTCCTCATTCACCACTCTTAAAGCAAAAAATATCGTCCTCACACCTTTGCTAACCATAGTTTTGCTCGATTCCTAAGAATGACCCCTAGTTCTCCAATCACCAAACGTGGTCTGAAAAATTTCCTCTCTGTCAATCCTGTAAAAAAAAACTTGCCTCAATCATATCATCCCTTAAGCCTATCAATAAATTTAAAGATTAAAGTTAAAGAATTGTAACCACAAATTTTAACTTATCCTCATAATGTACATTCCATAGACTCACCAACTTGGATACTCATCTCTGAATCCTCTCGCATCCTCTTCCTCAACCTCAGGAAACCCAGATTAGTGACCAGATCTGTGCACAGTAGTCAAGATAGGGTCTAATCAAACAAGAGATATAATAACCTGTAATCTCTGTTTGTGAAGGTGTTTTTTACTAACATGGTAACATTAAACTAACATCTGTTCTCCATTTCCCATACTTCCAGCCCATTTAAATCATCACACACCCTAAAAAAAAAAAAAGTTTGAGTTCTACACTTCCTTCTTTATACTCCAAAATACATTTCTAATCCAATAATATGAAGTGAAGGTGAGTTAGCTGATCTCATATGGAGGTAGCAGGGTTTTTTTCTCCCAGAAACTCAGGTTTTTCTTCCCGCATACAGACAAATCGGCCCTTCAGAACACATGCAATTTACAAACAAAATAATACTAGTGGTAGAGATGCGGAGAGCTGTAGAGTAGGAGTCCTCCCTCGATGAGTCTTTGGGCTCCTTGGAGGTGTCACAAAATAATGACAGACATCAGAAGAATTGATATTTGAAATTTTTAATTTTATGTAGGAGTTTGATGCTTGAATAATAGATAAAAAATGAAATGATGAACCTCAGAACAATTGATTTTCACATGTTAGGTCAAAGTTTAGAAAGATCAGATAACTGAATAGTCAGATATTCGAAGTCAGTGCTATGTACTTTAATTATTATTATTCTTATTAACATCTGACCTCCAAGGAGTCAGACTCATCATGGAAGGTACACACTATAACACACAAAGTTCATCCACCTGCACCTTAAACTGATTCAATGTGTCTACATACTCAAGCAATGCATTCCAATCATCAACCACTCTAAATGTAAAGAAGCAATTCCTCACTCCTCTGCTCACACCTTATACCGGTTCTAGGAATGGCCTCTTGTTTTATTCTCCCTCCCCCTCTCCCATTCTATAAACAATCTCTTCCATGTCAACCTGATAACAACCCCTAACTAGCTTATATGTCTCGATCATAATCCCTCTTCTCCTCCTATTCAATGGCATCACAGCCTTCTTATTTCTGTATGTTAAGATCCTCTGCATCATTGCCTATCCAATGTGAAGTCTTCGCAATTTGTGCCATGTGGCCCCTGAATTTAAGGTCCTTGTCTACCACCATTCCCAGATTTCTCTTCTCCTCTAACTCCTTTAAAGTTTCTCCACCAAGTGTGTACTTTGCATCCCATTGGTTGTTTATGTTCACCAATTTCAAAACCTTACAATTTGCAACATTGATCTAACAGTTACACTTACTTGTCCATTCATGCAATCTATTCAAGTCATTCTGCAACGCCATAACATCTGCTTGACTCTGCATTGTTCTATTTTGCATAATATTCAAAAAGCTGCATATGACCAGTTTTTTTTTTTTTTTTTTATGTTGAGCATATACACAGGAGGTTGGTTGGTCAACCTATAGTACATTAGTACCGTGTATGGGTAGTGGGTTGGGAAAGGAGGAATTTGTTTACATCTGATTTCAATTACTTTAAATTGTATTCCTTGGGAAACACAACAGGAGTGCAGCAGTTGCAGGGATGAAGGAAGAGGAAAAGAAACTTGTTCTGTCTGTTTCTAGGTGTACTGTGAAGGGATGTTGTGCAGCAGCTGCACGTGTTCCAATGAGCTTTGTACTGAGCGGAGGAATTATTGATGTTATTTCGGATGAGCATTTCCCATGGAAATATTTGTAGAATATATAAGGGGGACCAGAAAGTAATCAATTATTTTTAATAGGTCATTTTTAGCCGATTGTTTTTTCTTAAATAGCACATAAATTATTAAATTTGATTTTTATTTAAATATTAGCATTACTTTTCTATTTAAAAGATCTGTTTTTTTTAAATTTCAGATTATTATTTTTTAATATGGCGGACTTTAAAGTTGAAGAGCACCATTTATGTCACTGTATGCTGTTTTTGTTTCACCAAGGAAAGAATGCTACTGAGGCTGCCAAAATCATTTGCTCAACTTACGGAGACGTATTGAAGGTTAACAAATGTCAGCGATGGTTAAGGAGATTTGCAGAAAAAAATTTTGATCTCTCTGATCGTCCTCGATCTGGAAGACCTCTTACTCTAGATGACGATGCTCTTAAGACTCTTGATGAATCAAATCCAAAACAAACCATACAAGAATTAGCAGAGAAACTTAATTCATCATGGTCAACTGTCCAAGAGCACTTACATAAGAGTGGCAAGGTTCTTAAACAGGGTATATGGGTACCGCATGAACTGTCAGAAAACAATAAACACAGAGACAGGCGATTTGCAATTCATTGTTGACCAGACAACAAAATGACCCCATTTTGGAAAGAGTCGTAACTGGTGACGAAAAATGGGTGCTGTATAAGAATAATAAATGCAAAAAACAGTGGCTTTCTCCAAATCAAACTCCAATTTCAACACCTAAAGATGGACTCCATCCACAAAAGGTTCTGTTGAACGTTTAGTGGGATATTCATGGAATTATTCATTACAAACTCATGGAACAAGGTAAGACTATCACAGCAGCCATCTACTGTGAACAATTAGAGTGACTACATCAAGCATTGTTAATAAAACGTCCTGCGCTTATCAATCGAAAAGGGTAATTTTGCAGCAAGATAATGCAAAACCACATTCTGCAAGAATGACTCAGGAAAAAATTAGGCAGTTAGGATGGGAACTTCTACCACATCTTCCATATTCGCTGGATATTGCCCCTAGTGACTATCACTTATTCAGGTCCTTAGAACACAGCATAAGAAATAAAATCTTCCATTCGCAAGATGATGTCCAAAGGAGTTTGATATCATTTTTTTGCCTCCAAAGAAATAAACTTTTTTTTCCTTTAGAGGTAGGATGGCTTGAAGCTCAAAGTTGAGGGTAGTGGTTGTTGATGTTCTGTAGGTTGAGGTGAGTTGTGAAGGGTAAGGCTTATCAAATGCAAGCGAAGAGTGTAGTGTGCTGTCATGTGCAAACCTGTGTATTGGGTTGGAAGTCAATTGCAGTAGGTCATTGATATAGCAGGAAGAGGATTAGTGAGAGGACAGAACCTTGTGGGACCCCAGCATTAATTGAGTGGTGAGAGGATAGGGAGCTGTCCACCATCACAAACAGTGTGCATCCAGACAGAAAGCTGGCGATCCAACTACAGAAGTCCTAGGTCAGACCGAATGATGGTAGTTTGCCTAGTAGGCCTTTGTGCCAGACCCAGTCAAAGGCTTTGGAGATATCTAGTGCAACCACTTGAGATTCGCCAAACCTCTCCATAGCATTTGTCCGGAGATGGATGACGTATGTGAGTAGATCTCCTGTTGGTCAGCAATGGCGGAATCCATACTGGCAGTCATTGATTTGGTGAATGTCTTCAAGATAGTGTAGGAGTTGGGAATTGATGATTTTTTCCATTACTTTTGACAGGACTGAGGTAAGCGAGATAGGGCAGTAATTGGATGGCAGTGATTTGTCATCCTTCTTGGGAATGGGCTGAATATAGGCCAATTTCCA